>NC_089313.1:7114567-7147067 GCF_036669915.1 Pocillopora verrucosa | reverse complement strand
GAGTCTTCTTAGGGGGATCAGGTAAACTTAATCAATTGACTCAACCAAAATCTTCCAACCCTAACCATGACCCCCCCCCAACCACACTCACACACAACAAATAATATTAATATTATTACTTCATTCTTTTCTTAGTTTCTTTCAATAAAGGCTGTTATCTTGGACAAGAACTTACAGCTAGGACTCATCACACTGGAGTCATTAGGAAGCGAACGGTTCCATTTAAATTTATTGACCCCAAAGCAGATGCAAGCCACTTTGAGTCAGGAGCAAGAGTTAGGACCTCTGATGGGAAAGCAGCTGGCAAGGTTTGCATGATATATGGACAGTATGGGGTGGGGCTGTTGAGACTGGAACTGATAAAGAAGGAAGAGGCACTCCTTATAAAGAATAAAGAGGACAAGGATATGGAAGTTATTGCATCATTGCCACATTGGTGGCCTGAAGATAGTCATGGCTTTGTGTGAAATGCTCTGAGTGATAAAGATGCTGGTAGGAATTTTAATCAGATCCATTTAGCCAAGAATGATGAGTTGTTACAGAACTTAATTGACTTGCTGTACTTTATCAGAATCTTGTGTCACTAGTGATTAACTTTTGTCTGAGTATTTTTGTCATTGCTTTTATGAAAGTCTTTAAGAGGTAGGAACTCTTGAATCATGTAGAAAGTGCTTTTGCACATCAGTGATTCTTTCATGAGCACACCTTTGATTTAGCCACTTCAACTGCAGAACTCAAGCACTTTGGGAAAGGAGTCCGATCTACAATTTTACAAATTTCTCTTTATGTGACAGATTACCACAAGAATAAAAGAACTGTTCATTTTAAAGGTGGACAACATTTTCAAACCTGTTGTGATAATCTTGTATGCGTATCACGTGACACTTAATTAATTAAGCTAGGGATTTGATGACAGTTGGGTTACTTAAGATTTAAGTGTATAATTGAACTCAGCAGTAATGGCAGACTTGTAGTAAGAATGTTCCTGATATAGAAAATCAATAATAGTCTGCTGAAACAATTAGATAAGGAATTGCCCAGGGAAATTGTGCATGCACATTTGGGTTGGAACATCCTGTGACATTGTGTGATGGGTGTAAGCTGTTAAAATCAAGTTGACAGGAAATAGCTTGGGATTTAGTAAATTCTTGAATAAGTAATATCAATCTTGGATTTACATAGTTTAGGCATGTGTTTTCATTGTAATAGGAGATAAATAGAATTGTTATCTCGTAACAGAAGAGACTTGAGATCATTTGAATGTAGAAAGTTCGGATATTGTATGGATTGTAAATAACTCAAGAAATTGGAAAGATAAGTCCTATTGATTGTTGAACCAGCGCTCTGCAGAGATTTTCCTTAACGCAATGGAGAATTCTGCAACAAAACTGGAGCTGCTGTGCTTGTCAGATAAGTACCATTGAAACTCCTCCCCAGTTCCTGTATTCATCGGTGGCATTTGTATCAGGATGGGTAAAGGGCTGCATCACCCCTATCTTTCATATTGTGTATTGGGAAACAAACTGAAAATAATGCAAGTATAACCTGTTCTTTCCCAAGATCTAATCAGTAATTCTCCTTACTGTCTGTCATACAACTCTCTTGATGTTAATTTAGAGAATTTGGTATTGGATCAACCAATATTTCCCTTGTTGATATTTTTCTTTATTCTCATCACTTGTCTGCTTGATACTGTATTGATGCTGTAAGGAGAAATTCGATCTTGGTCACTTATGGGAGTTAGAGGGATTCTTAAAATATCATTTTCAGGGTGTGAAATTGCTCCTAATACAGGCGCCAATGCGACTACATTTTTCACTTTGGCGACCAAATTCTGAAAATGAGTCGCCAAATTGGCAACTGGAATGTTTCATCATAACCTTATCAAGAGATATAGCGAATTAAAAATATTTGCAAAGGCAAATTCACATCAAACTTCCTTGTTATGTTTGTTTCCAAAATGCAGCAGATGCATCTTGATCGATGACTAGATGCCATCATGGATTTAGGTGAGCTTGAAAGTTGTATATCATCCATCCTAGTGTCCACTTGCTGACAGCGTAAAAAAAGTTTTGTTTGTCTAATTATTGACTATACTTTGTAATTAGATAATTATTGATGATTCTTTTGAACTCTTATCTGACAGTTTGATTCACCTATTTAGGCACTAGAAGGGGGAGGATGTTGGAATGGAATGTCAGTAAGAATCACTTTATTATCTCTATTTCTATGGTTGCTGGAAACGTAAAGTACACCATGGAAGTAAAAAGCTTCAATTAGATCAATCATTCTTAAAAATCAAAGAATACTGTGGAATTATTTGAAATTTATCATCAGACTAAGTACTGGTAACAAAGTAAGCAAAGTGCACTGTGTTAAACTAACCATTGGTTAGGTTTCAAAGAATTTGGGGCATGCCAAGCACTTTTTATAAGCATTTAACAGATCTTTCACATTTTTTACAATACAAATATTTGTTTCTCTTCAATCCCTTGTTAGAAATATTTCTTAACTCAATATAGCTCAACCACTGAAGAGTACTCTTAAACAATCACACACAACAAATTTGAAGTCATGCCATTTTAACAGCTAATTTGTTGTTAATGACAATGAGTTTTAATGCTCTAAGAACCTGAAAAATAATAAAAAGGAACATTAGCTAATGGAAAGAAGTTCAAGTTTGCACAACTTGAACAAGCTGATTATGCTTCAAGCTGAAAGCAGTCTATTTTGCTTACACAGTAATCTAGTGTATAATCTCTCTTTGCCAGTAAGCTAAATTCTGGAGCATTACAATATTACTTAAGTGTTATTCCAATTTCAAGGATTAAATTAAACAGAAATGCACTGACACATAACTATAGGTTGCTCTCAACATGTACAGAAAATAAAATTAAAAAGTAGCTATGGCAACTCGTGCATAACGTACTTAACCACAGATGAAACATGGTTGTGAACTTGTAATTATTGGTCTCGCAGCAATGCAAGGTTATTCTAATTTCAAGAGCCAACTCAGCAGAAAAATGAATTGATATGAAATTTACAAAAACTGCTCAAAATAGTATCCTGCATTTATTGAATTTCCTTTTGCAAAATTTGTCAAATTTAGATGCTGCAATTCAAATATTTCTTTGCCCACACAAGCCAAATTCCTTGATTTCCCATTTCCTACTTCACATTTCACCTCACTGATGTTCACTTAATATTTGCTATGTAACACAATGATCTTTGTTTACAGGGTTTTCTCCAGTTTGCATCTGATAACAAATCTGAAAGTTTTCTGCCTCAGAATGAAAATTCCTCCAATGAAAATTCCTCCAATCACATTTCATGCGACTGCAAGTTTTTTGACAGATTGAAGCTAAAGATATGCAGCAACAAATTCCACAATTTTTGTTTTGTCAGAAAAGCCCTGGATTATTTTCATCTGTGTAATGAATGCCCATGCATATTATCAAATACCACCATTAGACTCTGACTATTCATGGTATGTATCACCTCTGTGTTAGAATAATTACGACCATGTGCATTAAGGTTGATCAACTATTGCATTAAAACAGTTAATGGTTTCTGCTTGTTATAATGTGAATGTCTGTCTACTAAACCATTCATTTCAATCTGCTTCAGATCAGTTGAGGCAATTCACAGTATTAGATCTGTGTCTGAACTTGATAAATTCTTCACTTGGAAGGTGATATTTAAAGCAACAATGCTTGGTACAAACTGTAACAAAGCCTCTCTATAGCCTTATGTACAGTTACAACTCTACTATGGTTTTGTGCTTGGGCTAGTTCAGGACAACTAAGTACCACAAAGTCTACATCTTTGTGAGTGAGGGAGGGACTCATTTGCATATCTGATTCTCCATAAAGACTTTGCAGGTGTTTAAAAAAAACCCTGTGCAGGATTGATGAAGTGTAGATGCTCAAGATGAGTTCTAAGTAAATCATTACAATTACCTTCAACTTAGCTTCTCCAGTTGCTCCAGTAACCTTAAGTCCCATTTTTGTCATGTCCTTGGGAGTTAGACTTGAGCTATTATTAACAAAAATACAGTTACCCCTACATGTATATCATAACATTTGTCTAAATTAATAAATCTCTGACTCTGCTGTAAATCAAAACTATAATAAAATTCTCAAGTGTGATTGGTGATCACCAGCCTGACTTTAGCACTAATGAGACAGTGTATGCATCATGCACGTCATTGGACAATGTAATAGGACAGTTGACCCTTAAACTCCCATGTGTGACCAAGCCAGAATTTCTCCTTACAATATCAATACAATATCAAGCAGACAAGTGATGAGGATGAAGAAAAATACTATTTGGGGGAGTATTAGTTGATCCAATACCAAATTCTTGAAACCAACATATCGCAGACAGTAATGAGAATTACTAGTGAGTTGAAGGGTGAAAGGGACAGTTAACACGTCATGCCTGCACGGGTGGACAGAAAAAGTCATGTGCACATGCTGTTGTATTGCATTTTGCCGAGTTAACTTTTTACTTATGAAAAGGTATAACCAATGGCTAGTTTCTTTCTCAAATTTTGTCATAGTTTTGATTAATTGGTAACAGGACTAAGTTATCCAATTCTGTCTGTAGTCATACTTGTGATTAACAAGTCTGACTCCTCCTTTACTGTTGTCTAATTTTTTTAATCACCTGTATGATTACAGACCAAATTAGACTCCACTTGGTCTTAATACCATTAATTATTGCCTTGGAGTGTGATTGACACTAATATTATCACTGTTAGGAATTATCCACATACCTGTGTTTGTTTTTCTTAAAATGATGAAACAGAACCTCATAAACCTAGCAAAATTATCAAGTTAGTTGGCATCCACTTGAAACCAGGACAAAGTGTGGACCACTTTTCTGTAACAATTATTAACCACACTCATAGTATGGTACAAAGAACTCATTTTCAAGCCAGGCCGTATATTAGGACCACATGAGACAAGTCCCTTGCATGCTATGAACATCTGAAGTGTTGAGAGTGTTCTTTGAGACAGTGAGGAAGATAGTAAATTTTGATTTGTTGTCAAGTATAGGTAGTTCTAAGAGATTTTTCATCAGCTTGGGATATAGAAAAACTCAGATTCCCCTGTTAGGATTTTCACCTTTTTGTGGGGACTTTATGCGGAGGTGTGATCAATAAGTGATTGTTATGGGCAAGACACACATAAAAATGATAGAATATTACTAACAGCACAAATTATCACTTCAAAATTATAATTTTGCATGGTCTCTTTTTCATCATACCTTGTTGACATCCTGAAGTTTTGCCCGCCCTCTCACAAGCTCTGAGACTGTTAAAAATTCTCTCTCATCAACAGGAATGAACTCATGTTTCCCTCTAATAACAGGTTTTGTATCAGACTCTACAATAAAATAGTTAACCTTTTGTAAATTTTCAAAACAGTTTCTGTTAAAAGCTAGCCAAGTAAAATTTAAGGACAAAATGGCATCTTGCATCAATTTCAAATTTCAAGGAAAGGTTTCTTCAGAAGCTGAGTGTTTCTGATGCTGTGGAAATAATTACCATGAGTCTGTAAAGTCCTAAGTTTTACAATTAATCATGAGACCAACTATAATTCCAAGAGATTGCCCATAGCTTAGAACAGAATCTTGCTACTATAGCATTGTTTTGGGCTTTAAAGTAATGTTATTTTATAACTAATATGTAATCAAAACAGCCTTTAAAATTGCTGAAAATAATGATTACAAATTTCATAATGGTCATTTAAAGAAGGAAGTAAAAAAATTCACATATTTCAGTTTTTGTTAATAACTTTCTAAGAAAAAAAGTAAATTATTAACAGATAATTTTTCTAGCCAAGTAAAATTTAAGGACAAAATGGCATCTTGCATCAATTTCAAATTTCAAGGAAAGGTTTCTTCAGAAGCTGAGTGTTTCTGATGCTGTGGAAATAATTACCATGAGTCTGTAAAGTCCTAAGTTTTACAATTAATCATGAGACCAACTATAATTCCAAGAGATTGCCCATAGCTTAGAACAGAATCTTGCTACTATAGCATTGTTTTGGGCTTTAAAGTAATGTTATTGTATAACTAATATGTAATCAAAACAGCCTTTAAAATTGCTGAAAATAATGATTACAAATTTCATAATGGTCATTTAAAGAAGGAAGTAAAAAAATTCACATATTTCAGTTTTTGTTAATAACTTTCTAAGAAAAAAAGTAAATTATTAACAGATAATTTTTCTCAGGAAATTATGCAAACACTGACACAGCACATTGGAACATCATACAGTATAAACCTTGCATTACTTGCTTTGAAATACAGTTGTAGATATGTCACCTTGCTGGGTTTTGTTCTCTGTGCCTTCAGTTTTATTTTCTTTGTCTTCTTCATCAGTGCTCAGCTCAGAACTAGCAGTCTCTTTATAAGGTAAATTAACAGACAATCAGTTGTGTAAATTATTTCTCAACTACTGAAAACAATTGGTATCAAAAAGCTTCATGCAGTCCAGTCCCAATAACTTGAAACCCTGCCAACTTAAACTTCAGGCCCACTTGAACCAAAGTGCATTTCTCTATATTTCCCTAACACATGCAATTACAGAAATTTCACCCTTGGCAAATGAAATCAAACCTTCCACTTGTTGTGCCTAAACAGTTTTACACTCTAAATCTTGACCATATTTATCAGTTCATGAAAAGTAAAAACAAATGGTACTGTAGTTCACAGTACTACAACCATAGCAAAGTCACAATCAAATGCTTTGCCTTTTTTTTCTGCATTGCCACATGAAGTAATTCCTAGTCATTAAGTCCTGACAAACCTTTTCTGATTACAGAAGGTACTGATGTTTGTAGATACTGCTCATCATCACTTTTTTCCATGACCTTTTGAGTAAACAGACACATTTTTTTGCAAAAAGCACACCACACAACACTGTAACATTATTAAGAATAAATATTCAGGTAAATGAGATTCAAAACTCACTAGGGGGATGGATGCATGTGCATTAAATGTATTTTGCAAGTATCGGCAAAAAAGTCAATCCATTGCAAAAATAATTTTACTCCAAATAAATAATTTTTTCCACTACACAGACTTTCCCCCCTGTTTTTCAAACGATTAAAATCACTTTCTGCTCAATAAATCTTTTTCCAGTGGATAGTGTAGTACATTTGTCAATACTTGTCACCATACAGCAATTTGTCCATTTGCATAGTATTACCAGAGTATACAACCTTCAAACAACTGGATGATGTATAGTGCTTGTGCATCCAATTTGATGGGGAATCAGTTTGTAATTGAAATAGCTGAATGTCTTACCAAAATATCATAAATTTTAAATTGTTGATACTTTTGCTCAGATAATTAATGAAATCTTTGAATATGGAAGCAAAAGGTCAATTCTAAAACAATGATTTGCAGTTCATTTTGAGAAACAATCCAGGATAAAAATATCTGTTCTCCTAGCAAACATCCAAGGTTATTTTTGTTGCTATGAGAAACAAAATGAAGTGGAAACTATCCAAATCACAATAGAGGATAACCTGGCATCTCTAGAGGATAAGTGTTAATTCTTTACCCCTTTGAGAAATAAGCATCTAACTTTTCCCACCAATATCACAGCTGAGTTAAACATCAAGACGATGAGACAGGGCGTGAAATTAATTTTTTTTTCTGATAGCCACTTGGCTCCTAAATTCATCAAAGTGGTAGCCAATTCATAAAAAGTTGGTCGCCATTTTGAAAGACAAACAAAACCTTTTTTTACGCTGTCATTGTTCTAGAAATTAAGTTAGGGAAAAGATCTTTAACGTGCTACAAAGGGGACACTAGGATGGATGATATGCAATGTTTAAGCTCACCTAAATCCAAGGTGGTGTCTAGTTATCGATCGAGATGCATCTGCTGCGTTTTGGAAACAAACTTAACGAGGATTTGTCTTTGCAAATCTTTTTAATTCACTATATCTCTAGGTAAGGTTATGATGAAACATTCTAGTTGCCAATTTGGCGACTAATTTTCAGGATTTGGTCGCCAAAGTGAAAAATTTAGTTGCATTGGCGCCTGTATTAGGCGCAATTTCACGCCCTGTGAGAATAAAGGAAATTGCTGTGAACTAAAAAAACCTTGATTGTTACACAAATTCTCCTTGTAAGCATTATAGCAAATGTATAGAAAACAGGAAAGAGAATATGCATACTGATTTTAGGGTGTGAAAGGTTATTACATCTAATCCCTTTTTACTATGCAAACATGGATAAGTTCTAGCTGGTAATTTAGTGTTAACAACTGGGTTAAAACGTAAATTAACCACCGTAAAGGGTAAAAAAGCTGACATTTCGAGCGTTAGCCCTTCGTCAGAGCGATTGGCGAAGGGCTAACGCTCGAAACGTCAGCTTTTTTACCCTTTACGGTGGTTAATTTACGTTTTAACCCAGTTGTTAACACTAAATTACCTGCTATACTCTCCCACCGACGCAGCACCACAGTTTCTTTAGAAACTTACCCCTTTATTCATATTCTAGCTGGATGAGTTGCTGGGCTCAATTGCCAACTTTACTATCAGTAGCATCCATATGTGGGAAAGGGGGTAAGTTTTTAAAAAACTGTGGTGCTGCAGTAGTGGGAGAGGATGATAGGGTAATTTTGTACTATCAACTGAGTTGATGATGTAAATTGGCCACTGTAAAGTTTCAAAGCTGATGTTTGGAGCATTGGCCCTTTGTCAGCTTTGAAACTCTTTGTAGTGTCCAATTTATGTTATCAACTCAGTTGATAATACTAAATTACCCAAAAAATGAGGAACATGTTTATGAACCTACCTCAAGGCCTGCACATTTTTGTGAATGACGCAGAAGATCCTGACATGCTAACATTTGGTCCCTTACACAAGCTTGTATTTCCTGTTGTTTTGCAAAGTAAAACACTAAAATTGAGAAGAGCACTCAATCAAAGATTTTCTTTGTTCTCCCAAAAAATTTATTTATGACAATGTCTTTAGATATTTCTGTTACTGCTAACAAAGAGGCAATGCTGACAAAGGATAAATTCAGTGAAGGTTTACATGATTTCTTGGATGTACTGTAAATAATCATAATATACAAACCAAAAGGTGTGTTCCAGCAAACATGCCTACAAATAAGATTTTATACTTGGTTCTGGTTTCACTCACCTGTTGTCGAGAATGAATCTCTCTTGCTTGTTCTGCAAGATTTTTAAATTGCACTTTAGCTTGGTTCATTCTTTGTAGGAGCTTTATGGGGTTGAGCTGAATGTTCAGAAGCAAAAACATGGCAGTATTATGCAATTGTTTAACATAACTGATATATCAATGATCTCTGTGTTAACATCAGTTGTCATTTGCATATTGATCAAACTTTGTTGAGGTTTTGCTCTAAAATTTTATTTTGAACAAAATATGTTATGGTTTCAATGGAATACATTCTGCTGTCATGAGACAAGTTGAAAGATCTTAGGGGCAAGTTTTTCAATAGGCAGCTTACTCACAAAGGTGGCGGGGGAGGGGGGGGGAACTTGCAAAGGGAGGAAACTTGCAGCTACTGCATACACAGGCAATGAATCATCATAAATACTATCAGTCTTGCTCAAACTAGCAAAAGGATTTTAAAAAAATATGGTGACATTAATAAGAAAAATATAAGCAAATAATTACATAATGAATTTATAAATGAACCTGCTCTTGGCCATTGTCTGAAAATTGCTGTGAAAATTCAGTTTCCAGTCGGAGGGAGATGTAGTTGAGGTCTGACTCCGCCTTCTGAAACTGGTTACAAAAGAAGAAATTTGACAAGTGTAATTTTATGGTATGGGTTGGATGAGCACTTTCACTTTGAGCTCACCCAGAATTTTTTTTGGTTTTTTTATTTTTTTTTTTGCACAGTAAATGCAAAAAATTCAAATGCAGAAAGTACTCCAACCCTGTTAATATGCACTAATCCCCTCGTATAGGTAGATAACTGTTCACGTTATGTACCGATCGGCTACCCAACACCAATTATGAATAAAAAAACATCTTTTGGCTTACAGCTAAAATTTACGTATTGCAATTATTTCTTCACTCATGGTCTTCCCAAAATACTCGGCTACGACTCTACGGTTTTTACCACCCAAGATGGCCTCCAAATTATGATATTATCGCACCAGGGAGGTCTGTCGTTAAAAAAACCCGTATATTCATCATGATTATATGAAAAATTGGACTGAAACTGTCCATTTGGACGCTTGTCTCGATAACTGATTTTTTCTTGACTGGAGCAACACATAAATCACACTTTTTCAAGGGTCTTTCAACTGCCGACAGGTTTAGAATCTGTTTTCCCCATTCTCGATTTTCGTATTTGGCGCCAAAATTTGCCAAAAAAACTAAGTTCATAGAATGCACTTCATCTACCATGAAGCTAATAGTGAGCAAAATGACGGTAAAATTCCCTTGAATTTTTGAATAAAGGTAGCAACGAATCTAACAGAGGCTCAAAAAGGTGATTAAATTTACCAAAGCTTCCAGCTTGTCCACTGCCGGTTCCATGGTTCACGAATTTTTGAAGAAATTAGGGTATGTAAGACACACAAACAGTATCACAGAAGCCCCGAAAAAAAGAATAGGTCCGCATCACGTACCGATAGAGCCCTGAATGGCGGGCGCACTTTTGGTTCACTACAGGTGTTATCATTTTCATTTATTTGCCTCTTTTCAGCAATAATGATAAATAAATTGGCAGTATCATAACTAAAAGTCGTGGAGACTGTCAGAAACCACCGGGTTTATAGGAAAGGCCACCTCACTTACAACAATATATTTGGAAAACAAGTGCGGCGAGTCTGCGGCCTAGCCAATTCAATGATTTTTTTCAATAAAAAAATCTGGAATCTTCTACTTTCAACAATGCAAATGTTTCTAACCCTATCATTCCATTTATTGAGATAAGAAAATCTTCAATAGCGAACATTACTTCCTTTAAGTTGTATCACATATTGTTAATGTCTGAAAAGCATACTATTCTGCCATCGAATAGTATTATTAGCCCGTCATTCCGTGGCATTTAGGAGTTTTTAACAAGTATTCCACGCGTTCTGTAGCCTTTTTTTGGCGTGAAGAATGGAGAGAAATATGACCAGTCTCACTGGTAATCGCTGGTGTTCACCAAACATAAGTGTGAAGTTGAGTACTCTTGGACACAAACAAATCCTCTTTGTCAAGGGGTTTTGTCCTCACGCACCCGTAATAAGTAAGCTTAAGTAAGTGAAACAATTTCAGGTACGCCAATGTCAGGAAGGCTACTTATGAAAATCTTTTTAGCCAGAAGCTTAAGTTGAAGTGCCTGACAAAATTAATCATGAGCCAAGGCTGTACAAAGAATGTAACAGCCAGCCAGAGACTCTACTAGAAATATTAACGGATCAGTAACTTTTCAGCATACGTTTCAACGGACAAAACAAACTACTCCTTCCCCCTAGTTCGACGAAGCCAATATGGCGTGTTTGAATGTTTGTGCGTCTGAATGTTGGCCTCGTTTTGGAAGAGGATGGAACAGGGGGAGGGGTGGGGTGAGTCCGTCACATTATCAATTCTTTTAAATTTCGTTCTTACAGTCATGTGAGAGAAGAACATCTTTCATCTGACAAGCGTTAACAATTGAGGCTATACCTTTTTTTAGTTCATAAGAGTTTTTGACCCTTACCTTGACCTAAGGAACTCATCCAGCTTGATGACAAATCAGTCTTTGATCAACAGTGAAAGTATTTCAAGGGGCTAGCCTGCCTATGTCTGCCCTCTTTGTAAAGAGAAGTTTCAATTCATCGAAATAAAAAACCGAAAGGCCAGTAAAAAAAAAAAAAAAAAAACGCTATTAACGCAGGACATACCCACTTTAGAAAAAACCTTCCTTAATCCATGTCTCCCGTCTCTAATCAATAAATCAAACAGTCAACTTATCGAATTCAGTGAATTTATTTAAGTCGTGTGGGTTGTCTGTCATCTTGCGACTGAGTTAAGCGGATTGTGCGCTCAAGGTTCAGCTTTCGCGGTCTTGAAATCTCGTTTTATTTTAAGTGTGTTCCCATCACCTACTTTTCAAGCTAAACAAAATCTGTTCAAAAGAGCAGCTTATGGGCAAAAGAAATGTTCAACCAGATTTTCTTCTCGCCACTCGCCACAGTGCCGTGCTTATGTAAACTTATTTAATTATTTACATCTAGAGAGTGTTACAAAATATACACACTTGAGTGAGCAGTACTTTTTTTTTTCATTAAAAAGGCACTAAAAAAGTTCTTTTCATATTATTTTCTTCTATTTACCTTAAATTTCTTTCCTCCGAAATAGAAGCCAGAGGAAAGTAGTGTTACCCTTTAACTCTCAGAAGTGATTAACATAAAATTTCTCCCTATAATATCCATACATCATCCAGCAAACAAGTAATGAGAAGCTTCAAATTTATCAGGTTTAAGTTTTTGTCTTTATCTGACACCAAATTCCTGTAAATTAATTACAAGGAACTGTGTAGCAGCCAAGAGGGGAGAATTAACAATCTTGGGAGTTAAAGGGTTAAAGAGCAACGTAATAATTTTCTTCCAAATATATACGAAAAAAACCAACTTAACTTTACAAATAAATAGCTATACAGAAGCGCGATTATAAATCGAGTGTCGAACGAAATCAGGGATTTCTTGAGTTAACTTTGCTTCGTTCTGTGATTGGTCAAGAAATATCGTATCACTTTCTCCACCAATCAGACGCTACGTAACACCATTAGTCATGTGATGACACGTGATATCCAACACTCCTGGCACATGAGTTCACATGGGCTCCTTGTGGCGCAGTATTTTCCTTTTTTCTAAGACTGGCCTTAGTGGTTCCTCTGTTTTCGGTCTGACGACACATTTCAATCGAAATGCGCTCTAAAGCAGGGAGGGGATGATCACCCTACGCCATACCAAGGGTTGTGCCGAACATCGCATGGAATAACAAAGCTGCTAAATCGTCTAGAAGAGTCCGTGTCTCAGTAAACGTCTTCTCTGACGACGCGGAGAGCTTTGCGTGCCGTTACTTGTTGTTGGCAACAATATAGAGAGGAGACGATCTAAGTTTATCTGTGGCTTTGGTCTTTTCTCTTTCACGCATTCGTGATCCTCACAGATAAGTCGTGCTTCGTCGCATGGACAATCGGTGTCAACTTCACAAAAATTCTTGTAGATACGGTGGCACTGAAAAATAATTGGTTCTGTTTAGTATACAACAAATCACCAAGGAAGTCGTTTATTTTAAGAAATTTCCTGTCAACTAAAGTACTCTAATGCCCTCTCGCAATTCAACCCAATCCCCAAGGACCTCCTCAAAATAATTCTAGAAAGATCGTCGGAAGTTGTTCTCAAACTGAGGGCGGTCTATTTATAACATAACCTTAGAATGACAGCTGGAGAATGGGAAAGTCGAGAATAAGCTTTTCATCATAATCTTTGGAAATTACATAATATTTCTATGAATTCGGACTCTGTTCTATCACCGCAGATTCCTTTCACGGTATCAGAAAGATCTTTCAGTGTTGTAAAGTTATCGTTGAAACAGTTAACCAATGCAACTTACTGGCTGCATCCTCTGGATTATGTCCCTAAATTCTTCCTTCTCGCATCGAAATCGGGTATTACATATCAAGGAACTTTTGTTGTGACGGTTAAGACATGCGCAATCGATGTCTTCACTACAATTGCGACCGCGAATTTTGCCACACTGAAAAACAAACGGGAAAGAACATCGATCACAAACAGCACACATTGGTATCTCTAAAATCCCCCGTAACGTTTGAACTCATGACCCTCAGAGGAGGGCAATTTTGTATTTTACGCCGACTGAAATACGGCTTAATAATAAAAGTTAAGTTGACGAGCACAGATCCGTGTGATGTGATATGTCGTCAACTCAAAAGTCCCAAGCTGTGTGCACGAATATTTCAACATTTGAAAGGCTAAGACGTGGAAACCCGAGTAATATGTTAAAATAATTCAAAAGGAAGATAAAACGTTTTCATCACTTGGACGCAACGAGAAATGCTGCCAAAAATTCCTCATAAAAAAAGGAGCGAGAACTTGAAGACTGCTACACTTACGAGCACATAGTCTGGAAAACGTTAAGATGAAAAGGCGTTATTATCCTTCCCTCAACCGCTGGGCTGATGAAACAACGAAGTAGCCAAGGAAAGGGGGAAGGTCTAATGATGTATCTTACCCCCCTCCCCCTGGTATGTCTAAATCTCAGTATGCTCTTAAACTCCAGTGGGTCGCTAAAGTAGCCCCCCGTTCTACCTTCTTAACCCCCCCCCCCCCCGCCCCTCGCGTCAAAAAATCTTGTCCAATTCACTGCATGCTGCGTGATTAATTAGAGACGGATAAGAGCTTTCATCATTATGTCATGGAGAAGGAATCCTTAATCCTTTCAAGAGCCTAGCATTATAACATATAGGTCATACACGTGTCAACAAAAACCTGCACACGCCAGAAAGAGATGGAAATGATAAAAATTGTGTAATGAAAACGTCATCGGAATGTACAAGAACGAAGACATGAGTTATATAACAGAACTCTCTCATGTGACGAAAAACGCTTGGTAGAAACAAACAAACAAAAATACCAAAGAAAAATAATGGAAAAAAAAACGTGGGGATAGGGCTTTCTTTCGATAATTCAGTGATGCAGAACTAAAAAGGAAGATTACGATTGCTCAATATTTCAAGTACGGTCCCCCACTGGTTTTCTGCCAAAGTAATAACTAAAACTTCAGTTTTTCTAGGAATATACGATACGCTTCAGAGTCATTTTTTTGTACATAAGGTGCTTGCTGTTTAAATAAGACACACATTACCCAACTCAGCCCTTGAGGAAGTAGAGAGCAAATACAAGGAGCTGGACGGAAAGCAGAACAGGAAAAACAAAACTTACTTTTGGAGGACTTGGTGCGGCTTCAGTCCAAGCCAAGAACGCAAACACAACAAAGAAAATATTCATCGTCTTTACTGTAGCGCACTTTTCAGGCAACCTTGAACCAAAGGAAACAGAAGAGTATTAAGAACAGAGAATGGGTCAGTTTACCAAGACTTGTTAAGGCGATGACTACAATTTTCGAGGATGGTTGTTGAATGACGCGTTTTAACAGATCACAAGCTGAATGATCCTTTGAAAAAATACCCCTTTGCCTTAAGGTTAATGTTAAGTAACATAAATGGGATTATTACGGTAATATTCGGCAAATCTGCTATCATAATTAAGAGTGCACTGTTGTTTCTTGGACTCAATAGTCTACAGGTGTCAAAAGGCAGCCCATTTTATCACGAACGCGCAAAAGATTGCTAATTTTTTACTGAAAAACTCAATTGTTTACGTTTTTAACATGAGCTGTAAATTATCGGCTCACAAGCATCGTCTTAACTTGCAAATTAGTGGAGAACAACAAGAAAATTTCCACAGATAAAGGAGATTCCCTTTTTTTATCTTTCAACATTGAGTAATTTGACTGCACTTTCTTCTGCGCAAAAGCATCTTAAGTAGTCTAAATTTCATCATAAGAGGAGCATGGAACGTGAAATATTCGACAAACAAAGAACGTTTTTTATGAGGAAGATCAGTCACTAGAGTAAATAAAGGATCATAAAAAAGACTATGAACATCCAAGCCACCGCCCTCGAATTTAAGACATAATGTCACGGAACATGAACACTGATTTTATATGCTTTTTCACATTTCGCGTAAAATTGTTGCTGGAAACGATGGACTGGATAAAAGGATACATAACGAACACAGTAGCAGGGTGAGAATTGAATCTTAACAGACTGGTTAAGACTGCACCACGAAAGAAAACTTAACAGGAAAAAGATACCTATACTCTCGCGTACTTTTCCGGCTCCGATCGAATTGAATAAATCTAACAAAAAAGTAAAAACCATTTCCTTTTCACAACAAAAGAAAATATTTTCAAATTTATCCTTCCTTGGCTGAAAAACAGACAACAAAAGCTCAACTTTTGCCATTTGCCTCAAGCGTAAACATGATTTTTTTTTCTTATGTCCATAAAATACCTCTCGAAAACTTGGCATACCCAAGACGTTGTTTCCATTGTCCCATGAACTCTTAATCTTTGATAATACGTCTGTACAGGTCCTTCAATAAAAGTGGTGCGAATCTACCCCTTGGAACTTATACATTTTCAAGACATTCGTGACAGTATGGAGAGACGGAGTCGTTGTTGAGAGATATCTTTGTGCGTCACAATATCGGTGAACTATATTTAGGTGTAAGCAAAAGGCAAATAGATCAAATTTTTGACCTGCCGAAGATATAGATTGCCAAATAAAGAGAGGTGTAGAAAATCGAACAACCAGAAATCTTGGGGGAAGAAGCGAAGAAAATTCAAGCTCTGACGGGAGAAATCAACACTATGCTTCCAAGGTACTTGTTAGGCATCACTACGATCTGAGCACGATGCCACATGTCGGCAGAGAGGAAATTCTAAGTTTAAACATACTTATGCCTCAATAACGATAATTTATCACGTCATTAGTTAAAGAACTCATATTTAGAATTAAGAAACACTGAGCTAAAAGCATAAGAAGATGTTAAGCAATACCGAACATTTGCTCCGAGTGCAGGAAAAATGTGAGTTCTTTGTGAAGGCTCCATCTTGAAATCTTCCAACTGTGACGTCGGTTGGTCAGAAAACTAGCTGATAAGCTTATTAATATACTCGGTTAATACGGAACAAGCATGCTGCGTTGTACCAACAAAAGCAATTCCGAAAGCCTCTCGTAAGAAGAGAGAGTGAGATGGTGGGATTTGAGTTCGGAGGATAGACCTGTTTGTAAGCGGTTGGATGTGGTTGGAAATGCGTAAAACTTGAGGGGAAACATCACGTTTATACCATTTTCCTAACAGTCTAGTCACGGGAATTCAGAGACATGCAATAAAAACAGTTAGAGGAAGGCGGAAGATTGCAGAAAGGAGAGGAACATCCGTTCTTGTTGTTTGAAATGACGCAATGGCAAACCACACTAACTCAAAACAATTGATTGTGAATTTTCCGTTTTCTCGCCTACGCCAGCTGTTTACAACAATTCTGTACTATTTCCAATACCTAGAGCTGCTACTTAAGTGACACATTTTTCTTTTGCGGTTGTTTGAGAGAATGCGTTAAGTACTTAAGCAGATGAAACACTGAGAGGACAGGATGGGCTCGCGTGTACGACTCATATCCGCCAGGAAAAAAACGCGAGCATAACACGAGTTTTTAAGGTGAGTGAGGACAAAAGAAAAAGCCCACTCGACAAACGCCGAATTATGAATAATTCAATGGCTTGCTGAGATGAAAGCGTATTTCTTTACAGCGCAAAATAACTGCGGTTTGACACACAAACTAACGGAACAAAGAGAAATATTTGTCTTCGCCAAACATAACTGTGGTTTCATACCAACTTGTCGAGTGCGCCGACTTCTGTTTAAATTATTACAGTACTAAGACATTTCAAGAAAATTTTCTGACGAGAAAAAAAAACAGTCCTTGTTAGTCAGCCCCTCCCTCCCCCTCCCCAAAATAAAAAAAAGGAAAAAAGAAAACTGATAGACGCGTTGTTTTAATCCAGGCCGTTACACAACGATTAAATGTCCTCAAAAATTTGCCCTGTATTTTTCTGTACATCTTTCTTTTCAAGAGATGTTGGTATACTTCATATGAAAGGCGAGGAAAGTTGAAAATGAATTAAGATCACAAAAACATCATGGCATCATAACTTCCTGAATGTATAGCTCACCAAAATTATAGCAGAAGAACCTGGCTTTCGTCAATCTCGATCTATGACATGCAACTGCCAAATGAAAACGTATTCTCGTTTACTTTTAAAGACACGCGGATAATTAGGAATGGCTGAATAAGGAAACATATTTGATTAAACGCATTTTTTTAAAGCAGAGAAGTATAAATTTCGGATATGAAAAAACAATTTAAAAAATGATTGATTCTTACGCTTACGAAAACAAAATGGTTAGATATCTATCCATTATACTTTTAATCTGCATAGCTTTAGCTAAAAGTTGATGGTCCTTCTTAAAAGGGAAGGAAACTAAATAACCACATTAACAAGTACAAAAGAGAGTGCATGGCGAAGGGAAATAGTAACATTGTTTAAACAAACCACGTAGGCAGTTTTCGCAGTAATACAGAGGCAGTTGTACACGTAATTCACATGAAAAAATTAAATTGGGTTCACACTTCATAAATACCTTTTAAAGAACTTTCTCAGTCGGATACTCGAAATCAAATGCTCTCTCTCTATTGCTTCTCTTGAAGTGTTTTGTTACAGTGTAAGGATTGTGTTTGACCTTTCCTTCACTGACGTAATAACCGAACTACTTAATTCCGAGACGATTTAAACATTTATACTTGTGCCGAGACATATCATGCCGAATTAAGAATGTCTGACATTCACTGAACAATACCACTCCTTCAAATAGGGCTACCACAACTAAGTGAATGCTTGAGGTCAACTAACCATGAATAGAAAATGAAATACTTCTGTGATTTGTAATGTCATACCTCACGTGTCTTTTATGTTCCTCACTATTCTTCTATATTCCTTGTTTTGTTTGGTCCACCTGCTTTTAAAAGAAAGGAAAATAACCCAATGATGAAAATGTGCCGTGAAAGGCACATCCAGAAGTGAAGAATCATTCAATGCTTCTTTCAAAGCTTACGTTACAGTGCATTGAGAATCTTTCAACAGTAAAACACGGATCAAAGCTATCATCCAAAGCAACTAAGCCGGAATGAACGAGGAATTTTGTTTACGAATTTTCTAGAAATTAAATCACAGTGCCGAACTGTCCAACGAAACCGTAAACTATGAGTGCTGAAACCATCTTTGCGCCGTAAAACATCCTGCCGGATACAGGAAATCCTGAATTCCGACTAAATGTTCATCAAAGATCGATCATGATCTAAAAACTGTTTCAAATTAACACAAACGAAAGCATAACTATTCTTGTTTCCTTTCTGCGTGAGGGGGTAGTGGCTGGGTTTACGATAATAACGACAGAGGCTTCCCGCAGATTCATTTATGTTTAGTAATTTAACGAGCCTACTGTGCAGTTTTATTACAACCTGATGAGTTAGAAAGATACACACCATAGATAAACACATTTTACAAATGACTGGGATGAGTTCACGTGCATTTTGTTGAAAGGTGTTTGATTTTCTCGTTGATCCCCACTTTAATTGAAAGTTAGTAAAATGACTGAGTCAAATCTATTATATACGAGTATTTTAGTACATGGATACCTTAATAAGACCTCAAGCTTTGTAAGTTGCCACACAATAGAGAGAAAATATTAACAAAAGGTCAAAAAAGGATTCGACATTAATTCCATATCGGCAAAATCATAGTAACACCGTGGGAACATGTCTGTATGACTTGAATATGATAGAAGAACAAAAATTTAAAAAAAAATCAATATTCCAAAACAGACTTGCAAATCACGGTAGAAAAATCTAGAGAAGTTACTTCAATTACTAAAAGGAAGAAAGATAACATTAGAATGCTAAAAAAAACTACGAGTTGCACAGATGATATCTTCTTTTGAGAACTGCACGACTTGTTCTTCTGTCAGTGAACCATCGGAAGGATACAAATAATTTAGATGTTTCAAACACGGGATTACCAGTGTCTTTGATGTTAACGAGCCGCCAAGCGACAGGGAACACCTTTGCCTCTACACAAATGAGTTAGTCACGAATCTCTTCTTGGTACTTTCTATCGTCCAACTAAATACCACTCTTCTTTCTCAGTTAATCTGCAAAAATCATCAAACTGCCTCTCACAGTAGGTTTTGAGTATGGATATGTATAAACTGAACACTATCCACGTATGTCAAACCACCCACAAATAAAAAACACTTTTGTTTTTTTTTGTACAGACCATTAACCTCTTTCACAGGTTATGATTATAAAAGGGTCTTATCACTAAAATCCTTATCGAGATGGTTAAAAAAAAAAACTAACAGTCTCTGTGTTTGTCGATTTTTCTCGCGACACTCTAATGATCCTTCCATAAAACATCTTGTTTCGACAATCCTTTTTTTTTTTTTGGCTTGCAGTGATTACTGCTGAAAGATTCGCTGTTGGATTGTGTGAAGTGTTTGTTGTTCCCTCTCTGCAAAGTTATCACAGTTTTGCTTTTATACTAAATATAACATGGCCTTCTTCCAAAACTTGACTTGGATGAGTACCAATGAAATTTCATGACGCAAATGGAATTTAAAACTGGATATACTGCATGACTGTTTATAGTTTTTCCAGTGGAGTCCACGGAAGTGGAATGCAAGACATCTTAGAATGTGAAATGACACCCTCAGTGGCCAACCCTAGCACGTGATCTTCGCCACAAAAAAACTGATAAGCTAAGGATTTTGTTCAGTCGATTCTTTCTGGTTATACTGAGCACAAGGTATATTTTCTGGCTTCAAATCGTGTGTTTTACCTGGAAAAGTCCGCATCTAACAGTTTAACTCGTTTTCTCAAGTCAAGTTGCCTCTTAATTGGAATCCCAAAGACTTGAAAAATTGTGTGCTTTGCAAGGTATGCTTTAACAATTTCTTCTGTTGTTTTTCTCCGTTTGTCCTCCTTTTGGTGCGGTGTGAATGCAAATACCTTTTATACTCCACTTGCATTAGAAAGTTTTCCGTCGTTTCCGACCTAAATCGTTGTAAGAAACTTTAGGATACCTTCATTCTTTAGACGCCAGACGGTGCGCATGCATAGGGCATCAACACGCTTTCTCCACGTCTATCAGCACTACTTAAGGCGTAAAGATGCCATTCAGTTAAGGTTTAAAGAGCAGAGTTTTGCCTATTCGATCGTCCACCATGTAGAAAGATTTGTCGCGCTCTGTTTCCCTTTTGCCAGCCAGCGTGCATATAAGAACATGATCACGGCCTGTTTCCTTCACTACCGTCGTAATCATTTAATCTTTCAAAATTCTACGCGATGGATATAATTAACTTTCTTTATCGTGATCGTCAAGTTATGACCATAACAAGTTAACCCTTCAACGTTCAGAAGTGATTAACATCTATTTTCTCCCTGCAATATTCATACATTACCCACCAAACAAGTAATGAGAATACTCAAAAATGTCAACTAGAAGTTGTTGTCTTGATCTAACACCAAATTCTTGTAACTAATTTAAGAGGAAATATGTAGTAGCTGGAGGGGAGATTTGACCATCAGATCTTGGGAGTTAAACGGTTAACTACAAGCAAGAAAAAACCAGAGAGA
Source organism: Pocillopora verrucosa (assembly GCF_036669915.1). Lineage (NCBI taxonomy): Eukaryota > Metazoa > Cnidaria > Anthozoa > Scleractinia > Pocilloporidae > Pocillopora > Pocillopora verrucosa. The sequence goes on along the minus strand of NC_089313.1, from coordinate 7,125,745 downwards.
GAGACAACTTTGTGATTAAGGTGACATTAAGTAATCAAGAAATTGAGCCTCTTTACAGGAAATTTTAAGGAATAAAAATTTTCTTATATGTTATCTCGTCACGCAGTGCGCCAAGGAGCAACAAACATATGCTCTAAAATTTTGGGCGCCTTTTCAATATTTTAAACAGAAACAGTTGATCAAGAAACAATTAGGCGTTAACTTTGATTTGAAATCTGAAATTTTGAGCTAAAGCGAAGCACTTTGAACAATTAAGAAAAAAAAACTTGCGATATTGGTCCAAACTGGAAACTGCACGATCTAGCAACAGTGGGACAAAGGTATATAGCTATTAAGTATAATAAAATCTTAAAACGAAGAAGATTGCCCGACTTCATTCATCGATGTAGATGACTCAGTTCTGAGATTAAATTCCTGTATCCGCTCGTATTGATTCTTGTGGCAAAATCCCCATTTGAGGAAATGAGACCCTTGTAGTTCGTTATACAGCAACAGCTGTGCCCTTAACTTCCGTGGCAGTTACGCTAACTTTTTGGTGTAGTTTTAAAGAAACAAGTGATTACGTTAGAAGGGCCGAAAATCATCGAGATTCCTTAATTGATTAGCGTTAAGCTCTGGGCCCTTTTATTTCGGCTCAAACCTTCTGAATCACATATCGATGCAGTTTATTTCAAACAGCGATTGCTAATTGATATATTTAAAAGCATAATCGCCGCTTTTTAAATATTTGCCCCATTGATCACGTTTTACTTTCTATGAAAAAGTTACATTGGAACATGAGACGACTCAAACGAAGCACTGCTAAATTCTACAGATGTCTCTTGATTGATGGTTATGGCGGAGCAGTCGAAGGTGCGCACAAAATTCAAGATTCACCAATTCAAGAGCTTGCTGCCAAATCATTCATATTCTTCAATAACTCGCTGTGAAATTGCATTTTTTGAACGTTTCCCTTCTTCATATAAATTTGAAGGATAAATCTCAATTCCAATCAATGATTACTACATTGCTGTAGTTCATGTGTTCACACTGCTGTTGTCAGTGTTGTCCGCACACTAAATATCACTTACCAGTTGTCCTTTAGAATCTCTTTAAATTTTCTTCAATTCTGCCACTTCTTGTAAACTTTCCAGACTCTCAAAGGATGAAACTCAGAATTCGCGTCCAAATCTTGCGTGGGCGTTGTCCGCTGTAAATGAAATGTAAACAATAATCGTTGATTCAAATATGGCGTGAACTTTTCTCTTTTCCACTGTTTGACTTGGCATTTAAACGAAAACGCAGAAAAAGCTTAAGTTTTCTCAGGCATATAATCTATTCACGTATTCCAACTAACTTGTATAAAGGTGTAAAAAAGCCCAGCAAAAGTTGGTTAGCTCCGGAGAAATGTCTAGCTCACTGACCGATCTTCTGAGAGGAAAGCTTTATATATCTTATGGGTGTAAGCCTTTTCCAGTTTCCCATGACGTAATATCAGTTTATAAACAACAATGTTTTACGTGAGTCCAACAAAGGCCCTGGGAGGTTCCTTTCTTAATCTACCGTATTGGGTGGCAACATAATCCTTAAAATCCACTTTAACATGTTTAAGATCGTGCCCGAAAAAAAATCAACAAAACAATGTAATCTGTTTCGATTGCGGCTTCTGCGCTATTATTAAATCCCTCAAATCCCCAAAAACATGTCTGGTGAAGACAGAAATTACGATAAGTAAGATGAGGAGAGAAAACTAGCTACGAATTCACATGGATATCAATTACTTGGGCTAGTCTTTGAGAAAATTCACAAGCCAGGCCTTTCCCGGCTTTTCCTGTTTTTGTACTTAACCCACTAAGTGTCACCAAATAAAGCCTTAAAGTCATGTTCAGACGTGCAAAGCAGTAATTTCCGGCTTACGAAACTCTTTTAAACCATCTTTAATCCTCCATCTTCATCATTGGTATCCAACAGTTTCAACCCTAAATCTCTTCTATAAATAAAGCTCCAGTTCAAGAGGTGAAACTCGAAGATTGCCTTCTAGATACTTAGGATTCAAAAGAATTTTAATTTGTGGTTTTTGACTAGTCTCTCTTGATCTGTCTATTCATGCATGGTATTACAAAACGTATCCACAATAACTTAGCTGTCTGCAATGAATAGGTGCTTCGTTATTGGAAATGAGCGAGAACATAAAAAAAGGAATTTTTCAGAGAATTGCATCCACAGGATTGTGTTTGAGAAAGTCGACAGAGTATACTCATAAACTTGACTTAGATTCTCCAAAGTACAAATTCTGCTCACATTCTAAAACTTCACCTGAAGAAGAAAGTTCCATTTGAAACTACAATCTTCATTACTAACAGACAAGTAAATTAAAGGAAGGGTCGACGGGTCGATATCATGCACTTCTTTCATTGCCTAATTCTCTAAGCTATATAACCAGATTCTTTCCATTCTTAAGCAATTTACTTCTGATAAAACCAGTCCTCTAAATGATTAGAAAAAACTTGAAAGTAAAGTTTTCTTAGATGAAAAAAAAAACATTTTTTATACATGGTCATCAAAGATTACAGATTAAAGTAAAGGTTGGGTGGCAAAAGCCTCGATGTCCTCCCAAATTCCGTCCCTAAGGAACTTTTCAATTCTCATTACGATCACTGCTCTATTAATCTGACCTCAAAAATGTTTCCAACGGTGATTTATCAATAAAGAGGAAACACATTTGTAAATAATACTGCTTAGTGCGACGAAAACTTAGGAGTGCAATCATACTAAAACGATGGAGAGACGTACGATTTTATGTTTTGAAGAGCTGCAGTTACTCACCTGTGTTAGATATAGGAAAGTTCGAAGTCCTCCAATTTAAATTGCAATTTCCTTGGGTATAACACTGGTTCATGGTGTAGATACTTGAGGCTTAGGAATTACCTAGATTATATTTACATCCGTTTTGTATCGCGCTCGACCCTTTGTTTGTGTAGCAAGTTTTTCATGCATTATAGCAAATCTTGGATTTTACTGTTTAGGTTACGCAAAATCATGTCTTATCCTTTGGGAGAATGTTTATATACCTGCAAAGATAGCAGGTTAGACTAGACTGGGCGTGATTATCTGTGTCCATTGGGGGTTTTCGTTTTTAGCCGAGGTATACTTTTCTCGTAAGACCCTCCTACACGCTCTCGATTTAGTCCAACCCACAAGCCGCTTACGGTACTTTTGGAAACTCAGCTTGAGCCATGTGGTGGGTAAAACAAGACTTTTTTTGGTAACGAACTCACGAAACTAAATTGGTTCTCCGTCGGCGGTCTAAGATACGGCAACTTGCAACAAACGCTCCTTCATTTCTCACTCATAAAGAGCTTAGTCAGAAACTACTGGAAATGCTGCTCCTTTATGACCCATTTTAGCAGATGTAACTTCCATTTTTCTTTAATCTAGCGCAACTGTGGTCCACTCTATTCGATATGGTAACTCTTTGACAGATCTAACAACGCTTTCGCTTTTAGATTTATCTATTCATGCACACAGAAAAACAGTTACAAGTATATCAACATTGTTGGGTTCAACTCATCATTTTATCTTATCTAGTAAGTATGTGTGTGTTGGTCTGCCACAACTAGGAGAATACGAAAAAGATAAGTGCATGATTGGATAACAAACCAGAGCCCGTGTGTATTTAGCTCGGCTATTTTGAAATCGTGGTATCTTGTACCAGCTAAAGCTTCTAGACAGACCTCCCTGACTGTTGCAAAAATTGTCAGTGTCAGTAATATTCCGACCGCTTCCGCACTAGATAACTACTCACCCAGTTAGTGGTGTGGGTCAGATATATTTATAAAACGGGTGCTAAGAACAGTTCTCCACTAATTGGGGAGATTACTCAGAAAACTCTACAGAAAGGTGAGGTTACCCCAAGTAAACATTGAGACTCCCTCTGAAGTCGAGCTTCCCTTCATGTTTATGATCCAGAGCACTTTCGATTTCTATCTCAAGCTACCAGATCCCTCATAACTTACCTCCTTAAGCAAATTGCATTACGTGGCTATCTCACTGTGCTGGTCAGTTCAAGCAAGGGTTGATTTTTTCCAACCAAAGTTTGCCCCAGGACAATATTTCTCAATGAACTTTAACCCAACCACAGCCGATCTAAGTGTAGCCTTGACGATGAACAACTTACGTACGGAACACAAGGATGTAAGATCTAAGGAACTCGTAGTTATCAGAGGCAAAGAGGAAGCAGGTGTGCCATGATAAGCCATTAATGATCTCATTTCAAAAGAACAATTTATGCACACAAAAAACAAGTATTTTGCCAACTGTTTTTCTATTTTCCAATCTAATCTTTTTTTAATAATCTATTTGTTTTCCCAACCGAGATAAGACAAGAGACAACAATGGCTGAGTATGTGAGCTATCCACATCACTAATTTCTAGTTAAGATATCAATCCTGATTATATAATCCATCGAGATCATTCCCGTTCCGTTTTGGAGTTTTTCCTCTTCAAAAACTATTTTGAATTTGCAAGTTGTTGCAGAAGCTGGAAGCTATCCAGTTTAATAGTATGTCAACCAATTGAAGAACGTTTCATTTGTCAATAGGTTGCCACATTTTGAGTGACTCGAATTATTACCAAGCCTGTTTTTCTGGTGTTGTCTATTAATGTCCGAGTTTCACCCTGAGCAAGAGCAGCGAAAAAACACACGACTTTGTGTTGCAAATGCCAAATCACTTTTGCACTTATGTTGAGCAATTGACACCTTATTGCTCAATACAATCATAATTTCCAAGGAGCACCGACAATGAGTGTAAATTTGCGAACTTAGGAATTCTATTAACACATAGTTTTTCTGTGTGTAATTATTTTCAGTAGAGCCTTGTTTCTGGCTTATCTTCGATGACGATAAAACCCCACATTAACTAAATATCCCATTATGTTAAGCTGGCAATTTAACAAAACATTTGGCTCCATTTATCTTCACCATCGAGAATCTATGGGCGATTTTGACCTTCAGAATTACGGTTGTGAAGAGGAAATATTTGGACTTTCTCACTAATTTCGAAATTGAAGAAAAATCAGATAATGAAATTCTTATCTTATTCAACAGCAATTCTGTGGTTTCCGGCAAGTTCTCAAAAAATCAAAGTCCACTTTGTTTTCTGTTTTAATTGAAATCTCCAAGAATCTAGCTTAAAAATAATTCTTTCAATTTATTCTGAACCGCGGGTGGGTTGTGTTTCTGTCTCCAAAACCAGATCTCTCGCGAGCAAAATCTACAAGGAAAAATTCTTGCATCATCAGTGATGTTGCACAATTTACTACATACTTCCTGCAGACAAGAAGGCTTGGTGTAAGTGATACTTAAGAAAAGCGTCAGAAGTTAAGAGGAAAGGGTGTGTAAGGAAGATGGGAAAAGAAACCAAAATCTATCAGCAAATAGAGACATTTAATCATGTAGTCTGATTGTCCCGGTGATGTCCTGAGATGACTTTAGTCAATGGTAGTGGGTAATGTTTCAACAACCTGAGCGGAAGTCATTGTAAGAAGAGTTGTTGTTGTTCAATAGTCAAATAACAAGTCTGGTTTCCGAAAAATGTGATTGGCTACGTAACTTAAGTTGCGTTTGTGAGTTGTGATTGGTCGGTTTCCATCGTGATTCTGGATAAGTAAAGTTTTTAGGGTGCTCAGCGCTTTTTTGTACACTGTTCAAGCTGTTTTTCCTTTCCCTCGATATTTATTACTGTATCAATCTGTACATCGCAATCAAAAGGTTGGTAACTTAGGATTTCATTAGCAGCCAAACTTTCGTCAAGCATCAAGATTTTCCTTTTTTTTTTTTTCCAAGTCAATTGTCTAAAGGTTAAATCCCAGCAAAAATTTCATTCATCTTGCAGCGCAAAGACACAAAACCAAATTGATAAATTCCACGGCTGATTACATCTAGATCAGTTTTACTGAAAGGCTTAAGAACAAAAATCTTTATCCAGAGAGAACATTTTATGTAGAAATTATGCCTAGGGAGACTAAACGCTGAGAGAGGAAAATGTCTCGATGTTAATTCGAAGATCGCGTAGATACAAAGTCGTTGTGTGGAAAACAAAGTTAATCAGCTTTATTTTTTTTCAAAAGAATAAATATATTAGCTTCATAATTTAATCATAACGAAAAAAATGTAATGTAAAGCTTCGCCAGGCAATTCTTCTCAAATTTGAAATGCCATTTCAGTTGGAGAAGATTCGAAAAATATCATAAATTGGCGTAATGCGATAAACGGCTAATCTCTCGACAATGCGTACTTCTTCAAGGTATGCGAAACAAGATAAACAGACCGTTTTCTTCGAAATTCTATGCTATAAATGCAGGGTACACGTGTCAGTTCTGTTCGTAAGGATCTTTCTTCAAGTGTTCTCATGATAGGCACAACTCTTACCAAGAGCATAAAAAATAACATTGAAACTAAAAACTGGCAACTAAATAGCCTCTGTGATAGGGGGTGTCCGGGCGATATTCATGTAAGGGGGGAGCGGGGATGCTACCCAGGCCTCCAAACCCTGCTCATGTTTCAAACGAAATCTATGCTTTTTGCTACCACTTAAGAACAAGCATGGTAGTTGTGGCACATCGATATAATGCAGTCGGTTTTAACATGCGCGGACACAATCTTTGCAGTCAGAATTAAAAGGAAATGTTTGTAGCATATTTTAAACCACGCACTGCTTTCGTTTCACCTCTGTTGAAAGTTTTCCGCTCTAGAGATAGAACCTGCTCAAGAAGCTAAGAAGTTTAATCATAGACCATGTTTACGACTAAAGAACCCAAAAATCATATGCCGTTTAGCGACCCAAACCCGTTCAGGCCAAATAATGGAGTGCACTTCGTCTCTGGAGTTTTGAGAGCTTTTATCAGTAGTCATCCGAGTTGAGTCGTGTGCCTTACAATAAGAGATTTCAAGTCGTCTGGTTTTCCTTTAACATAAAATATAAAATATAATCTTAAACAAAATGAGGAAAACAAACCTTTTATCCAGCCAGATGGAAAAACATCAGAACAGGAAGAATTATCCCAAACAGAACAAAAATGGCTGACAACGGACAAGATTAGCACAGATTTAAGCTGATAATCTTGAAAATTTAAGGCTAAGTTTCTCATGATAGACAAAGCGTCACATATCTCCTCTGAGATCTGGATTTGGAAATAAAAAAACAATTGCTGAAAATTAAAAATATCCAGAAAACACGAGACTCAAGGCTCCTGCTGAGGAAAAGAGGCCACTGACCCCTACAGTGATCTATAGTGTGGTGAACGCTTTAAATGCCGCTGTTTATCTGATCGCCGCTAAATCTCTTCTAATCTCTTTAATTCTGCAAATCGCTTTATATACTTGTAACACCATAATATTGCTTCGTTAATAACTCAGTTTTCATGGATATTATTGATCGCTCGAGCGTTTTCAATATTTCTGTGTCAAGGGTACATAAAGATCTATCGTTGAAAAGGACAAGAGTGATATTAACAGCTTATCATTAATCTTTAAAGAATAACCTGAATCAAAGCAGGGCTTTCAATTACTCATCTGCCATAATGATCTTATGAGGAAAACCCAAGGCTTTGTTCTTCTTTCCCCTTGTTTCTTTATGAAACGACTGCAGATGAAATAGCGTTTTAAAGATTATTCATAAAACCTATTAAACACAGGCACAAGTTCAGCATCCCAATAATTTTATAGATGCCCATGTGATATACTTATACAGGATTATTGGCAGTGAACCGAGAAACACTCCAGAAATTTCTTCGCGGTAATTACTGCAGATATAAATGCAGATTTACTAAATTTCTCTCTCCAAATCGTTTAGCTCTCAAGATGAAGCTGATGAAAACACTACTCGTGTTAGTGGTGACAGTATTGACTCTGTGTGAACCCAGACACATTCGAGACTGGCCTCAAAGCGTAAGTTCATTTCCTCTTCTCTTCATTTTTTTTCCCGCAAAAAACACAACGATTCGTTCGTGGCTCATGACCAGGCAAGAGTACGCAGCGCAAAGTGCGAAAACTAAACGAACCGGCGGAAGAAAGAAACTTTTTTTTTTCAAATGATTAACTGTATTGCTCTAGCCGAAGAGTAAATGGTTCATCTTAAAAAAAGGTTGTACACTATTCCTCTTAGAAAATTGGGCTCCATTTTTGTGCGGTATCTCAACTGGAAAATAGACACCAATTTCACGTAAAGTAAGGAAAAGTCTCACCATAAAGTCTCTTTCCCAGCTTCAACCGTGGTAAACAAAATGAGGTGGTTTTCTTGAAATATATTTTTTGAAAAAGAAAAATTAAAAGAAAATGAAGGAAGGAAAAATTTTATACAAAGACTAGTTAAGTAAAACTTGCTGTGAAAAGAGAAGAGGTGTCCTTAAACAGCATTAGTTTGCAACATCCTGGTATCACAAACCTACTGAGCCGTATTTGAGACAAATGAAATCTAAGGAAAAAGTCGACAACAAGACAACAGACCTTACTCTAACTGGTAACAAAATGTCCTTCTGGCAAAATTTGCTTTACAAACTCGATTGACCAAATTACTAATATAGAAAAGAAATTCTTAAGAGTCATGTTGGCGCCTCCGCGCCTATCATTTGTGATAACAGGAAATCCCTTTTTCTTTGGCATGCAGATCGGCTTACAGAACCTGACAACAAAAGAAATATCCTCGAATTCCTATAGACATGGAAGAGTCAATCACAAGTGCTATATGGCTATCTGTTTAAAATTCTTTTTGTTTTTCTTTTCTTTTATCTGCCTCTATGCTCTTAAGTCCACCAGACAATTGCGAGCCTTACTTGAGACAAATTCTTAATAGTTTAATTCCTTCCTTCCATTTTTTTTCAGTGCTCTGTTGTACGTGGAACGCGATGTAGCGAAGACAGTGAGTGCACATGTGTAATGAGCCGTTCCAGTCCCTCGCTGATCTGTAGCTACAGGAATTGGTGCGAAGAGAAAAGTCCTTTGGACGAAATTTGGAGGAAATTACCTGTAAGTTCGTTAAATACCCCGGAAGTGATTAGCGTACAAAATCTTTTAGCAATTTCAATACTTAATCCAGCCCGCAGGTGACGAGGAAAAAAAATATCATGAGCTAAAGTTCGATTCTGTCATCTTAATATAAAACTTAATTAACTTAACTAATTTTCAAGGCAATTAATAACCAGATCTTAGGGTTCAAAGAGTCGAAATTGCAAATAAGAAACCAGCTGCATTCAAACCATGTATACTATGCACATAAATCGGTTTGAAATTGGCTTTAGGTGTTCACGGTTCTTAACCTTAAGAAGCACCGGGCGCATCGTTTGAACTGCGTTGATTTTGGATCCTCGATCTCCATGAATTAATGATTAACGAAAACCTTGCAAATTAAACAGTTCTTTAACTCGGATCAATATCAGTATCAGGGCAACTACCCACCTACCCCTCCCTAACAACAACAGTCAATTGATAACAAGTTAGGGTTAATGTTGGGTTAGGGGAGGGGTAGGTGGGCAGTTGCTCAGATACTGATATTGATTCTTTAACTCGTATTTTCAAAGAAACTCTTTTGCCGTCTTGTGCGAGAGTAATTGGTCCACTGTGTCAGCTAATCGTTACTCACGCGCTATGCACATTTGTCTTTCAGTGCCCCCTTATTTACAAATCACTTTGCATGGAAGATGCCGATTGTCCTTGCAGCGAGGCTCCGCTTATCTGTGAAGACAGGGAGTGTGTCAGGGCCAAGAAACCTTTGCCAGGAACACTACCTCTTCCTCCGCAGTAGATTTGATAAAACTGCACGATCGCAGTTTCCTTAGTAAAAAGAAACACATTCAAGTGTGAACAAGACTTGTGCATCTTGAAGTAAAACATCATGGCTAAATTTTTTGAAGGTCGTCATTCAGTTTGCCAAGCGTTTCTTCCTTCTCCATTTAGTTAACCTTGTTCGTTGTGGATTCATTACAGCCCTTGTAGTGTTTTTCTAGCAATCCGATCCAAAATTACATTTTCAGCCTCTCAGTTGAAGGTAGTATTAGACAAGGCCAAAAAAAGTTTAAAAATCGTGCCATGTAGCTCCATTTTCAGATCAAGGAACAACCTCCTTAATGTAAGTATCACTTAACATCCAATAAATCAAGAGGTACATCCGGTGCAAACGCACGGCAAGCCGAAACGCAAATGAGTTTGCAACTGTAGAAACGAAACAGAAACATGCCTCCACAACTGATTATTTGCAAGAGCAGTTTGACTCTGGCACTGAACTACGCAAAGAAAAAGCCCAACTGAACAATTATTTCCACTAAGAATTTGGTTCTGTCTACCAAATGTAGATCATTGCTAATCAATGGTTCATTGCGAGTCGAATGGCACTAAAATTTATAAACAGATTGCAATATATCGGCATGTTTCATCTATAAGATAATACCGGTACCGATCAAAGACCTCTGAACGTGGATAATCGTATCAAGAACTGACTGATTATACCGTTATTCAGAAGTTTGCCTTAATCGTTTTTCGTTGTCAAAAAAAAATAAATGGAAATACCACACCATTCGCCTCCAATTTCAGCTACGAGAGCTCATGCCCGTAGTTTACAAAGAAATAGGGTCAAAAAACCATGAAGTCACACTATGACCCAAAAACCATACCGAAGTAACTGATGGAACAAATTATTTCTAACGCAATAAATGGACAGTTCAAAGCTTTACAAATCTATCCTTGCCTTGAACCTTTTTTATCATTTTTTGAAAAGTAAAAGCGTCATCAAATCGACGGGTCAACTTCAAAAGACAACAAAGGGTTATTTTACCACAACAAAAAGTGGATTCCCTCCTTCTTTTTTTGGAGCAAGGCCAATATTCTCTTACCAGTGAAAGGCTTTACGAATCAAGCATAGTGCGGAGGTTAAGCTGCGTAACGTTGCCAAAGTCAAAAAAATGAAAAGGAAAAAAAAGAGAGAACGTTAATAAATATAAAAAAAATAGACACAAAATTAACCTGCTGTAACATAACGTTAATGGATATTGCGTTTGAAAGAGCTAGTGAAGGGCAGGATCGATGACTATTGACCAGGAAAGCTGTATAAACTTAAAGGTAGAAAGTACAAGTCAATCGGCGCACTCCAGGCCTCGAATGCAACTCTTCTGTTTATAGTCTGCTTGGTTTCTTGTTTCTGTATTATT
>NC_089313.1:7072384-7108438 GCF_036669915.1 Pocillopora verrucosa | reverse complement strand
AAAAAACTACGAGTTGCAACAGATGATATCTTCTTTTGACGACCTTCACGACTTTCTTCTGGGCAGTGAACCCTCGGAAGACTATAGATAATTTAGATTTTTCAAACACGGGATGACCCAGTGCCTTGGATGTTAACGAGGCCGCCAAGCGACAAAGGGAACACCTTTGCACTCTACACAAATGAGTTAGTCACGAATCTCTTCTTGGTACTTTCTATCGTCCAACTAATGCCACTCTTAGTTCCTAGTTAATCTGCACAATCATCAAACTGCCTCTCCACAGTAGGTTTGAGTATGGATATGTACTAAAACTGAACCCTATCCACGTATGTCAAACCACCCCCAACTAAAAAAAACACTTTTTTTTTTTTTTGTACAGACCCTTAACCCTCCTTTCACAGTTATTTATAAAAGGGTCTTATCACTAAAATCCTTATCTGGATGTTTTAAAACCCAAAACTAACAGTCCCTCTGTGTTTGTCGATTTTCCTCGTGCACGCTAATGATCCTTCCATAAACATCTTGTTTTCGACAATTCCTTTTTTTTTTTTCGCTTGCAGTGATTACTTGCTGAAGAGCTTCGCTGTTGGATTGTGTTAAGTGTGTTTGTTCCCTCTCTGCAAAGTTATCACAGTTTTTGCTTTTATAACTAAATATACCATGGCCTTCTTTCCAAAACTTGGACTTGGATGAGTACCATGAAATTTCATGACGCAAATGGAACTTTAAAACTGGATACTCTGCATGACTGTTCCTAGTTGTTCACAGTGGCGTCCACGGACTGGGAATGCACGACATCTTAGAATGTGAAATGCCACCCTCATTGGCCACCCTAGCACGTGATCCTCGCCACAAAAAAACTGATAAGCTAAGGATTTTTGTTCAGGTCGCTCTTTCTGGTTAACTGAGCACAAGGTGTATTTCCTGGCTTCAAATCGTGTGGTTTACCTGAAAAGGCCGCATCTAACAGTTTAACTAACTCGTTTTCCTCAAGTCAAGTTGCCTCTTAATTGGAATCCCCCAGACTTGAAAAATTGTGTAGCTTTGGCAAGGTATGCGCTTTAACAATTGCTTCTCTGTTGTTTTTTCTCCGTTTGTCCTCCTTTTGTGAGGTGTGAAATGCAAATACCTTTATACTCCACTTGCATTAGAAAAGTTTTCCTCCCGTCGTTTCCGAACCTAAATCGTTGTAAGAAACTTAAGGATACCTTCAATCTTTCGACGCCAGACGGTAGCATGCATAGGGCATCAACGACGCTTTCTCCACGTACTATCAGCACTACTTACGGCTTAAAGATGCAATTCAGTTAAGGTTTAAAGAGCAGAGTTTTGCCCTATTCGATCGTCCACCAGATAGAAGATTTGTCGCGCTCTGTTTCCTTTTGGCCAGCCAGCGTGCATATAAGAACATGATCACGGCCTGTTTCCTTCCTACCAACAAAAATTTCCTTCACTACCCGTCGTATCATTTAATCTTTTCAAAATTCTAACGCGATGGATATAATTAACTTTCTTTATCGTGATCGTCAAGTTATGACCATAACAAGTTAACCCCTTCAACGCTCAGAAGTTTTAACATCTATTTTCCCTCCCTGCAATATTCATACATTACCACCACCACGTCATGAGAATACGACAAAATGTCGACTAGAAGTTGTTGTCTTGATCAAACACCAAATTCTTGTAACTAAATTTAAAGGGAAATATGTAGTAGCTGGAGGGGAGATTTGACCATCAGATGCTTGGGAGGAACGGTTAACTACAAGCCAGGAAAGATCCTAGAGAGAGAGACAGTTGTGATTAAGGTGACATTAAGTAATCAAGAAATTGAGCCTCTTTACAAGAAGATTTTAAGGAATAAAATTTTTCTAATATTATCTCGTCACGCCGGTGCGTCAAGGCCAACAAACATATGCTCGAAAATTTTGGGCGCCTGTTCAATATTTTAAACAGAAACAGTTGATCACGAAACAATGAAGCGTTAACTTTGATTTGAATCTTTGAAATTTTTGAGCTAAAGCGAAGCACCTTTGGTACAATTAAGAAAAAACACTTGCGATAATTGGTCCCAAACTGGAAACTAGCAAACGATCTAGCAACAGTGTGACAACGGTATATAGCTATTAAGTATAATAACATCTTAAAACGAATAAGCTTGCCCGACTTCATTCATCGATGTAGATGACTCAGTTCTGAGATTAAATTCCTGCTCCGCTCGTATTGATTCTTGTGGCAAAATCCCCTTTGAGGAAATGAGACCCTTGTATTTCGTTTTATCCAGCAACAGCTGTGCCCTTAACTTCCGTGGCAGTTACGCTAACTTTTTTGGTGTAGTTTTAAAGAAACAAGTGATTACGTTAGAAGGGCCGAAATTCATCGAGACTCCTTAAATGATTAGCGTAAAGCTCTAGGCCCTTTTATTTCGGCTCAAACCTTCTGAAGAATCACATATCGATGCAGTTTATTTCAAACAAGTCGATTGCTAATGATTTATTTAAAAGCACTAATCGCCGCTTCCTAAATATTTGCCCCATTGATCCCGTTTTACTTTCTATGAAAAATTTACATTGGAACATGAGACGACTCCAAACGCAGCACTGCTAAATTCTACAGATGTCTCGTGATTGATGGTTATGGCCGGAGCAGTCGACAGGTGCTCACAAAATTCAAGATTCACCATTCAAGAGCTTTGGCTGCCAAATCATTCATATGCCTTCAATAACTCGCTGTGAATTGCATTTTTTGAACGTTTTCCCTTCTTCATAATAAATTGAAAGGATAAAACTACATTTCCAATCAATGATTACTACATTGCTGTAGTGCCTGTGTTCAGCACTGCTGTTGTCAGTGTTGTCCGCACACTAATATCATTAACCAGTTTCGGTCCCTTTAGAATCTCTTTAAATTTTCTTCAATCCTGCCACTTCTTGTAAAACTTTCCAGACTCTCAAAGGATGAAACTCAGAATTCGCGTCCAAATCTTGCGTGGAGCGTTGTCCCATGTAAATGAAATGTGAAACAATAATCGTTGATATCAAAATATGGAGTGAACCTTTTCCTCTTTTCCACTGTTTGACGTGGCATGTCCCCCCCCCCCCCCGAAAAACGCCAGAAAAAGCTAAAGTTTTCCTCAGGCATATAATCTATTCAACGTATTCCAACTAACTTGTATAAAGGTGTAAAAAAGCCCAGCAAAAAGTGGGTTAGCTCCGGAGAACTGTCTAGCTCACTGGACGCGATCTTCTGAGAGGGAACGCTTTATATATCTTATGGGTGTAAGCCTTTTCCAGTTTCCCATGACGTTAATATCAGTTTATAAAACAACATGTTTTACGTGAGTCCAACAAAGGCCCTGGGAGGTTTCTCTTTCCCTTAAATCTACCTTATTGGGTGGCAACCATAATCCTTTAAAATCCACTTTAACATGTTTTTAAGATTCGTGCCCGAAAAAAAAACTCAACAAAACAATGTAATCTGTTTCGATTGCGGCTTCTGCGCTATTATAAATCCCTCAACTCCCCAAAAAACATGTCTGGTGAAGGACAAGAAATTACCCTAAGTCAGATTGAGGAGAGAAAACTAGCTACGAATTCACATGGAATATCAATTACTTGGGCTAGGTCTTTTGAGAAACTGCACAAAGCCAGGCCTTTCCCGGCTTTTCCTGTTTTTGTAATAACCCACTAAGTTGTCACCAAAAATAAAGCCTTAAAGTCATGTTCACAGACGTGCAAAGCAGTAATTTTCCGGCTTACGAAAACTCTTTTAAACCATCTTTAATCCTCCATCTCTTCATCATTGGTATCCAACAGTTTCAACCCTAACATCTCTTCTATTAAATAAAAGCTTCAGTTCAAGGAGGTGAAACTCGAAGATTGCTTCTAGATACTTAGGATTCAGAAGAATTTTAATTTGTGGTTTTTGACTAGTCTCTCTTGATCTGTCTATTCATGCATGGTATTACAAAACGTATCCACAATAACTTAGCTGTCTGCAATGAATAGGTGCTTCGTTATTGGAAATGAGCGAGAACATCAAAAAAGGAATTTTTCAGAGAATTGCATCCACAGGATTGTGTTTGAGAAAGTCGACAGAGTATACTCATAAACTAGACTTAGATTCTCCAAAGTACAAATTCTGCTCACATTCTAAAACTTCACCTGAAGAAGAAAGTTCCATTTGAAACTACAATCTTCATTACTAACAGACAAGTAAATTAAAGGAAGGGTCGACGGGTCGATATCATGCACTTCTTTCATTGCCTAATTCTCTAAGCTATATAACCAGATTCTTTCCATTCTTAAGCAATTTACTTCTGATAAAACCAGTCCTCTAAATGATTAGAAAAAACTTGAAAGTAAAGTTTTCTTAGATGAAAAAAAAAACATTTTTTATACATGGTCATCAAAGATTACAGATTAAAGTAAAGGTTGGGTGGCAAAAGACTCGATGTCCTCCCAAATTCCGTCCCGAAGGAACTATTCAATTCTCATTACGATCACTGCTCTATTAATCTGACCTCAAAAATGTTTCCAACGGTGATTTATCAATAAAGAGGAAACACATTTGTAAATAATACTGCTTAGTGCGACGAAAACTTAGGAGTGCAATCATACTAAAACGATGGAGAGACGTACGATTTTATGTTTTGAAGAGCTGCAGTTACTCACCTGTGTTAGATATAGGAAAGTTCGAAGTCCTCCAATTTAAATTGCAATTTCCTTGGGTATAACACTGGTTCATGGTGTAGATACTTGAGGCTTAGGAATTACCTAGATTATATTTACATCCGTTTTGTATCGCGCTCGTCCCTTTGTTTGTGTAGCAAGTTTTTCATGCATTATAGCAAATCTTGGATTTTTACTGTTTAGGTTACGCAAAATCATGTCTTATCCTTTGGGAGAATGTTTATATACCTGCAAAGATAGCAGGTTAGACTAGGACTGGGCGTGATTATCTGTGTCCATTGGGGGTTTTCGTTTTTAGCCGAGGTATACTTTTCTCGTAAGACCCTCCTACACGCTCTCGATTTAGTCCAACCCACAAGCCGCTTACGGTACTTTTGGAAACTCAGCTTGAGCCATGTGGTGGGTAAAACAAGACTTTTTTTGGTAACGAACTCACGAAACTAAATTGGTTCTCCGTCGGCGGTCTAAGATACGGCAACTTGCAACAAACGCTCCTTCATTTCTCACTCATAAAGAGCTTAGTCAGAAACTACTGGAAATGCTGCTCCTTCATGACCCCTTTTAGCGGATGTAACTTCCATTTTTCTTTAATCTAGCGCAACTGTGGTCCACTCTATTCGATATGGTAACTCTCTGGCAGATCTAACAACGCTTTCGCTTTTAGATTTATCTATTCATGCACACAGAAAAACAGTTACAAGTATATCAACATTGTTGGGTTCAACTCATCATTTTATCTCATCTAGTAAGTATGTGTGTGTTGGTCTGCCACAACTAGGAGAATACGAAAAAGATAAGTGCATGATTGGATAACAAACCAGAGCCCGTGTGTATTTAGCTCGGCTATTTGAAATCGTGGTATCTTGTACCAGCTAAAGCTTCTAGACAGACCTCCCTGATTGTTGCAAAAATTGTCAGTGTCAGTAATATTCCGACCGCTACCGCACTAGATAACTACTCACCCAGTTGGTAGTGTGGGTCAGATATATTTATAAAACGGGTGCTAAGAACAGTTCTCCACTAATTGGGGAGATTACTCAGAAAACTCTACAGAAAGGTGAGGTTACCCCAAGTAAACATTGAGACTCCCTCTGAAGTCGAGCTTCCCTTCATGTTTATGGTCCAGAGCACTTTCGATTTCTATCTTAAGCTACCAGATCCCTCATAACTTACCTCCTTAAGCAAATTGCATTACGTGGCTCAAGCAAGGGTTGATTTTTTCCAACCAAAGTTTGCCCCAGGACAATATTTCTCAATGAACTTTAACCCAACCACAGCCGATCTAAGTGTAGCCTTGACGATGAACAACTTTCGTACGGAACACAAGGATGTAAGATCTAAGCAACTCGTAGTTATCAGAGGCAAAGAGGAAGCAGGTGTACCATGATAAGCCATTAATGATCTCATTTCAAAAGAACAATTTATGCACAAAAAAAAACAAGTATTTTGCCAACTGTTTTTCTATTTTCCAATCTAATCTTTATTTAATCTATTTGTTTTCCCAACCGAGATAAGACAAGAGACAACAATGGCTGAGTATGTGAGCTATCCACATCACTAATTTCTAGTTAAGATATCAATCCTGATTATATAATCCATCGAGATCATTCCCGTTCCGTTTTGGAGTTTTTCCTCTTCAAAAACTATTTTGAATTTGCAAGTTGTTGCAGAAGCTGGAAGCTATCCAGTTTAATAGTATGTCAACCAATTGAAGAACGTTTCATTTGTCAATAGGTTGCCACATTTTGAGTGACTCGAATTATTACCAAGCCTGTTTTTCTGGTGTTGTCTATTAATGTCCGAGTTTCACCCTGAGCAAGAGCAGCGAAAAAACACACGACTTTGTGTTGCAAATGCCAAATCACTTTGCACTTATGTTGAGCAATTGACACCTTATTGCTCAATACAATCATAATTTCCAAGGAGCACCGACAATGAGTGTAAATTTGCGAACTTAGGAATTCTATTAACACATAGTTTTTCTGTGTGTTAATTATTTTCAGTAGAGCCTTGTTTCTGGCTTATCTTCGATGACGATAAAACCCCACATTAACTAAATATCCCATTATGTTCAGCTGGCAATTTAACAAAACATTTGGCTCCATTTATCTTCACCATCGAGAATCTATGGGCGATTTTGACCTTCAGAATTACGGTTGTGAAGAGGAAATATTTGGACTTTCTCACTAATTTCGAAATTGAAGAAAAATCAGATAATGAAATTCTTATCTTATTCAACAGAAATTCTGTGGTTTCCGGCAAGTTCTCAAAAATCAAAGTCCACTTTGTTTTCTGTTTTAATTGAAATCTCCAAGAATCTAGCTTAAAAATAATTCTTTCAATTTATTCTGAACCGCGGGTGGGTTGTGTTTCTGTCTCCAAAACCAGATCTCTCGCGAGCAAAATCTACAAGGAAAAATTCTTGCATCATCAGTGATGTTGCACAATTTACTACATACTTCCTGCAGACAAGAAGGCTTGGTGTAAGTGATACTTAAGAAAAGCGTCAGAAGTTAAGAGGAAAGGGTGTGTAAGGAAGATGGGAAAAGAAACCAAAATCTATCAGCAAATAGAGACATTTAATCATGTAGTCTGATTGTCCCGGTGATGTCCTGAGATGACTTTAGTCAATGGTAGTGGGTAATGTTTCAACAACCTGAGCGGAAGTCATTGTAAGAAGAGTTGTTGTTGTTCAATAGTCAAATAACAAGTCTGGTTTCCGAAAAATGTGATTGGCTACGTAACTTAAGTTGCGTTTGTGAGTTGTGATTGGTCGGTTTCCATCGTGATTCTGGATAAGTAAAGTTTTTAGGGTGCTCAGCGCTCTTTTGTACACTGTTCAAGCTGTTTTTCCTTTCCCTCGATATTTATTACTGTATCAATCTGTACATCGCAATCAAAAGGTTGGTAACTTAGGATTTCATTAGCAGCCAAACTTTCGTCAAGCATCGAGATTTTCCTTTTTTTTTTTTCCAAGTCAATTGTCTAAAGGTTAAATTCCAGCAAAAATTTCATTCATCTTGCAGCGCAAAGACACAAAACCAAATTGATAAATTCCACGGCTGATTACATCTAGATCAGTTTTACTGAAAGGCTTAAGAACAAAAATCTTTATCCAGAGAGAACATTTTATGTAGAAATTATGCCTAGGGAGACTAAACGCTGAGAGAGGAAAATGTCTCGATGTTAATTCGAAGATCGCGTAGATACAAAGTCGTTGTGTGGAAAACAAAGTTAATCAGCTTTATTTTTTTTCAAAAGAATAAATATATTAGCTTCATAATTTAATCATAACGAAAAAAATGTAATGTAAAGCTTCGCCAGGCAATTCTTCTCAAATTTGAAATGCCATTTCAGTTGGAGAAGATTCGAAAAATATCATAAATTGGCGTAATGCGATAAACGGCTAATCTCTCGACAATGCGTACTTCTTCAAGGTATGCGAAACAAGATAAACAGACCGTTTTCTTCGAAATTCTATGCTATAAATGCAAGGTACACGTGTCAGTTCTGTTCGTAAGGATCTTTCTTCAAGTGTTCTCATGATAGGCACAACTCTTACCAAGAGCATAAAAAATAACATTGAAACTAAAAACTGGCAACTAAATAGCCTCTGTGATAGGGGGTGTCCGGGCGATATTCATGTAAGGGGGGAGCGGGGATGCTACCCAGGCCTCCAAACCCTGCTCATGTTTCAAACGAAATCTATGCTTTTTGCTACCACTTAAGAACAAGCATGGTAGTTGTGGCACATCGATATAATGCAGTCGGTTTTAACATGCGCGGACACAATCTTTGCAGTCAGAATTAAAAGGAAATGTTTGTAGCATATTTTAAACCACGCACTGCTTTCGTTTCACCTCTGTTGAAAGTTTTCCGCTCTAGAGATAGAACCTGCTCAAGACGCTAAGAAGTTTAATCATAGACCATGTTTACGACTAAAGAACCCAAAAATCATATGCCGTTTAGCGACCCAAACCCGTTCAGGCCAAATAATGGAGTGCACTTCGTCTCTGGAGTTTTGAGAGCTTTTATCAGTAGTCATCCGAGTTGAGTCGTGTGCCTTACAATAAGAGATTTCAAGTCGTCTGGTTTTCCTTTAACATAAAATATAAAATATAATCTTAAACAAAATGAGGAAAACAAACCTTTTATCCAGCCAGATGGAAAAACATCAGAACAGGAAGAATTATCCCAAACAGAACAAAAATGGCTGACAACGGACAAGATTAGCACAGATTTAAGCTGATAATCTTGAAAATTTAAGGCTAAGTTTCTCATGATAGACAAAGCGTCACATATCTCCTCTGAGATCTGGATTTGGAAATAAAAAAACAATTGCTGAAAATTAAAAATATCCAGAAAACACGAGACTCAAGGCTCCTGCTGAGGAAAAGAGGCCACTGACCCCTACAGTGATCTATAGTGTGGTGAACGCTTTAAATGCCGCTGTTTATCTGATCGCCGCTAAATCTCTTCTAATCTCTTTAATTCTGCAAATCGCTTTATATACTTGTAACACCATAATATTGCTTCGTTAATAACTCAGTTTTCATGGATATTATTGATCGCTCGAGCGTTTTCAATATTTCTGTGTCAAGGGTACATAAAGATCTATCGTTGAAAAGGACAAGAGTGATATTAACAGCTTATCATTAATCTTTAAAGAATAACCTGAATCAAAGCAGGGCTTTCAATTACTCATCTGCCATAATGATCTTATGAGGAAAACCCAAGGCTTTGTTCTTCTTTCCCCTTGTTTCTTTATGAAACGACTGCAGATGAAATAGCGTTTTAAAGATTATTCATAAAACCTATTAAACACAGGCACAAGTTCAGCATCCCAATAATTTTATAGATGCCCATGTGATATACTTATACAGGATTATTGGCAGTGAACCGAGAAACACTCCAGAAATTTCTTCGCGGTAATTACTGCAGATATAAATGCAGATTTACTAAATTTCTCTCTCCAAATCGTTTAGCTCTCAAGATGAAGCTGATGAAAACACTACTCGTGTTAGTGGTGACAGTATTGACTCTGTGTGAACCCAGACACATTCGAGACTGGCCTCAAAGCGTAAGTTCATTTCCTCTTCTCTTCATTTTTTTCCCGCAAAAACACAACGATTCGTTCGTGGCTCATGACCAGGCAAGAGTACGCAGCGCAAAGTGCGAAAACTAAACGAACCGGCGGAAGAAAGAAACTTTTTTTTTTCAAATGATTAACTGTATTGCTCTAGCCGAAGAGTAAATGGTTCATCTTAAAAAAAGGTTGTACACTATTCCTCTTAGAAAATTGGGCTCCATTTTTGTGCGGTATCTCAACTGGAAAATAGACACCAATTTCACGTAAAGTAAGGAAAAGTCTCACCATAAAGTCTCTTTCCCAGCTTCAACCGTGGTAAACAAAATGAGGTGGTTTTCTTGAAATATATTTTTTGAAAAAGAAAAATTAAAAGAAAATGAAGGAAGGAAAAATTTTATACAAAGACTAGTTAAGTAAAACTTGCTGTGAAAAGAGAAGAGGTGTCCTTAAACAGCATTAGTTTGCAACATCCTGGTATCACAAACCTACTGAGCCGTATTTGAGACAAATGAAATCTAAGGAAAAAGTCGACAACAAGACAACAGACCTTACTCTAACTGGTAACAAAATGTCCTTCTGGCAAAATTTGCTTTACAAACTCGATTGACCAAATTACTAATATAGAAAAGAAATTCTTAAGAGTCATGTTGGCGCCTCCGCGCCTATCATTTGTAATAACAGGAAATCCCTTTTTCTTTGGCATGCAGATCGGCTTACAGAACCTGACAACAAAAGAAATATCCTCGAATTCCTATAGACATGGAAGAGTCAATCACAAGTGCTATATGGCTATCTGTTTAAAATTCTTTTTGTTTTTCTTTTCTTTTATCTGCCTGTCTATGCTCTTAAGTCCACCAGACAATTGCGAGCCTTACTTGAGACAAATTCTTAATAGTTTAATTCCTTCCTTCCATTTTTTTTCAGTGCTCTGTTGTACGTGGAACGCGATGTAGCGAAGACAGTGAGTGCACATGTGTAATGAGCCGTTCCAGTCCCTCGCTGATCTGTAGCTACAGGAATTGGTGCGAAGAGAAAAGTCCTTTGGACGAAATTTGGAGGAAATTACCTGTAAGTTCGTTAAATACCCCGGAAGTGATTAGCGTACAAAATCTTTTAGCAATTTCAATACTTAATCCAGCCCGCAGGTGACGAGGAAAAAAAATATCATGAGCTAAAGTTCGATTCTGTCATCTTAATATAAAACTTAATTAACTTAACTAATTTTCAAGGCAATTAATAACCAGATCTTAGGGTTCAAAGAGTCGAAATTGCAAATGAGAAACCAGCTGCATTCAAACCATGTATACTATGCACATAAATCGGTTTGAAATTGGCTTTAGGGTGTTCACGGTTCTTAACCTTAAAAAGCACCGGGCGCATCGTTTGAACTGCGTTGATTTTGGATCCTCGATCTCCATGAATTAATGATTAACGAAAACCTTGCAAATTAAACAGTTCTTTAACTCGGATCAATATCAGTATCAGGGCAACTACCCACCTACCCCTCCCCTAACCCAACAACAGTCAATTGATAACAAGTTAGGGTTAATGTTGGGTTAGGGGAGGGGTAGGTGGGCAGTTGGGCAGTTGCTCAGATACTGATATTGATTCTTTAACTCGATATTTTCAAAGAAACTCTTTTGCCGTCTTGTGCGAGAGTAATTGGTCCACTGTGTCAGCTAATCGTTTACTCACGCGCTATGCACATTTGTCTTTCAGTGCCCCCTTATTTACAAATCACTTTGCATGGAAGATGCCGATTGTCCTTGCAGCGAGGCTCCGCTTATCTGTGAAGACAGGGAGTGTGTCAGGGCCAAGAAAACCTTTGCCAGGAACACTACCTCTTCCTCCGCAGTAGATTTGATAAAACTGCACGATCGCAGTTTCCTTTAGTAAAAAAGAAACACATTCAAGTGTGAACAAGACTTGTGCATCTTGAAGTAAAACATCATGGCTAAATTTTTTGAAGGTCGTCATTCAGTTTGCCAAGCGTTTCTTCCTTCTCCATTTAGTTACCCTTGTTCGTTGTGGATTCATTACAGCCCTTGTAGTGTTTTTCTATCAATCCGATCCAAAATTACATTTTCAGCCTCTCAGTTGAAGGTAGTATTAGACAATGCCAAAAAAAGTTTAAAAATCGTGCCATGTAGCTCCATTTTCAGATCAAGGAACAACCTCCTTAATTTAAGTATCACTTAACATCCAATAAATCAAGAGTTACATCCGGTGCAAACGCACGGCAAGCCGAAACGCAAATGAGTTTGCAACTGTAGAAACGAAACAGAAACATGCCTCCACAACTGATTATTTGCAAGAGCAGTTTGACTCTGGCACTGAACTACGCAAAGAAAAAGCCCAACTGAACAATTATTTCCACTAAGAATTTTGGTTCTGTCTACCAAATGTAGATCATTGCTAATCAATGGTTCATTGTGAGTCGAATGGCACTAAAATTTAATAAACAGATTGCAAATATATTTAGCATGTTTCATCTATAAGAATAATACCGGTACCGATCAAAGAACTCTGCACGTGGATAATCGTATCAAGAACTGACTGATTATACCGTTATTCAGAATTTTGCCTTAATCGTGTTTCGTTGTCAAAAAAATAAATGGAATACCACACCATTCTGCTCCAATATTCAGCTACGAGAGCTCAGGCCAGTAGTTTACGATGGAAAATAGGGTCAAAAACCATGAAGTCACACTATGACCCAAACATACCGAAGTAACTGATGGAACAAATTATTTCTAACGCAATAAATGGACAGTTCAAAGCTTTACAAATCTATCCTTTCCTTGAACCTTTTTCTCATTTTTTGGAAAAGTAAAAGCGTCATCAAATCGAAGGGTCAACTTCAAAAGACAACAAAGGGTTATTTTACCACAACAAAAATTGGATTCCCTCCTTCTTTTTTTGGAGCAAAGGCCAATATTCTCTTACCAGTGAAATGCTTTACGGATCAAGCATAGTGCGGAGGTTAAGCTGCGTAACGTTGCCAAACGTCAATAAAATGAAAAGGAAAAAAAAAGAGAGAACGTTAAGAAATATAAAAAATAGACCAAAATTAACCTGCTGTACATAACGTTAATGGATATTTCGTTGAAAGAGCTAGTGAAGGCAGGATCGATGACATGACAGAAGCTGTTAAACTTAAAGGTAGATATTACAAGTCATCGGCCACTAACAGGCTCGAATGCAACTTGCTGTTTATAGTCTGCTTGTTTCTTGTTTCTGTATTATTACGTTTGAAGTTTTCGTTCAAACGCTTCAGGCGTTTTAATTCTCTCTTTTGCTTTAACTTTCAGAGGTTGTTATACACTGATTTTCCTCATTAAGTACAATAAAAAAAATCCTTGAATTCAAAAAATTTCAAACACTGACGACCTAGACAGTAATTGACCCAGTTTTTGATCCAACGTTGACTTAAAAAAACAAATCGTAAAAAAAGCTAAAATAACTTTAAAAAAAAAGACAAGGCATTCGGTAAAACGTCCTCGACAAACACTGACCAATTGTAGCAACCATAACTGAAATAAAAATTCATTTTTTTCAATCATCTGACCAGACAGTTATGCAGTGAATATGGACCAATCTTAGTAACTAATTTGACAAAAAGAAAATCTTGTTACTAAAAGCGATTAACGGAAGAGAAACGCTTGACATTATCCCACGTATTCATCTCAAGGTATGCTACTTCATGAGTATGAAGATATTTTCCTATAGACCTTATCCAATTAAACCAATTTTCTCCAAAGAGGATAAAAGAAATCATTTGTTAATGGGATTTCTTAGTGACCTCAGTTCATCACGTAGCCACAGAAGCTAACGGACACACATACATTCCCTTAAAGAGAGGTGCGACCTCATCCTCTACTTTCTACAAGCCATGGGGTGATAAAATAGCAGCACCATTAACTAGAATTGTTTAATCCTGTAATATGGGCAAAGGGGCAGGTAATAGAACAAAGGTATTAGTTTTTGAAGTTATCACTGTGTGATGCGCTAGGCAAGTTAGACAGTAAATGATAAACATCTTAAAATTGATTTAAGCAGATAAATCACCGTTGCGAATTTTGAAGAGCTCGTCGAGCCGTACAGCTTTGCAAACGTTGAGGAAAGTATTCCGAACGATGCGCATTTTGCAGTGCAAGCTACCAGCAAGGTCAAATCTAATCTGGGAATCTAAGGAAATGTCACGGCTCGTACGTGCTGGTATCCCCGGTATCTGATCAGAAAGCGACGGAGTCTGGAAGTTTTCAACAACAAAAAGAACAGACCTCTACGGGCTGGTGGTGCCAAAGTGTTTGCTGCTTCACTGTCAGCCCATAATTCGTAACATTAAGGAAAGTTAAGGCATAAGAAATCCGCTCTTTCCTTTGGTGTTATTCCATTGCACTGTGTTAGAGTGACTAGCTTCGGTTAAAAACTCACACCAACCTCTTTATCAATCAGATCCAAAACTAGAACAGATCGGGCATTTTCCCGCGCCTGTGACTGTTAAGTGAGCTCATTCCCTAGTCATAAACTACACATCCTTTTCAGTGCACAATAGCAAGCTCAAATGCCTTAGATTAGTGCGCCAAAAAAGTTATTGATAAAAAGCATTCGTAGCCACTACTGTAGAGTAAAAACTGCGTCATGACGATCAGTTATCCGAGAAATACTTCTAGTAAATGCCTCTCTGTGACTTTTGGTTTTGCCATAAGACAAACAATATGCTGTTCTTTTGTATCAGCACAACTCACCGATTTTGTGACCTAAAAAATTAAGATAAAATCTACTCTCCCTGTGCCTTCAAAAATTAACATGGAGTAAAAATTTTCTCGATGGGTGCAGTTGAAGAATTTAACATGTAACTTGAGCCATACATATCTACCAAACGAGCGCCGCCACCTTTTTTTGATTGTACATTGAAGTCAAAATAAGGAAGAAACAATGAAAAAAAAATTTAAAGGAACCTCCTAGGAATCAACTTACTCCTGCTGGCCCCTGTGACGAGATCGTTACTCTAATTCTACTTTTTTAATACACTATGAAATAAGAAATAACAGTAATCAAGCATAGTTCTTATGTAGAATTTCATTACTCAAAAGGGATGCACTCACCAGATTACAGACCTTTCAAAATCTTATTCTGAAGAAACTGGAACAACTGATACAAGTCATTCTTGTTCTGTCCGTCTACCCATATTATTTCTAACACCACAACATCACGTAACAAGTTACTAGCTATCTCGGCACCAGCTCCCACTCGCAAGGTAAACAACAAAAGAGGTCTGGACGCGTTTTCATCCTGATTTGAATCGTTTTTGGCCGAACTCGATGGGTTGTAAGATTCGGGAAGCAGGCTCTCACACGTTTCACCTAAGTCTGTTGCGTCGCTTTTAAATACTGTCCGCACTTTTGTTTCATCCGAAGTGTCTCGTATCGCAACCTCGTCCACACAACCTGATTGAGATTCCGATGTTTTTGCTTCAGGAGAAACTTTTCTGAGGTTCTCCCGCCGTTTTCTCCTCTGATGTGCCCAGGTCATCTCACAAGCGTGACATTGCAAAACAAAGATTCCTTTGGATTTGTCCTCTTTTCCTTCCTCGTGTACAAAGACCTGCAGTTCAGATTTGCAACCAAAGTCGAATTTAACGTTCTAGGCCAAGGGTTCTTTTTGGTCACCTTTTTTCAGTTGTGAACTGTGATACAGTATACAAATGTCAGGCGGTTTTGAGTTCTATCGAATCTTAACATTCGACAATGGCAATGACAATGACAATCTGAACTGTGGTACAGTATACAAATGTAGGGCGGTTTTAAGTTCTATCGAATCTTAACATTCGCATCAAATCAACATTCGAGAACAAATCAGGAAACAGAGACATTCATGTACAGCTGTGGATCGCATTTCTTCTGAACACTGTTTTGATTCAATAAAAACCGGAAAACTTTCCTACTGACCTTCAACTCTATCAGTAATTTCTTTATGTAAAGTCCTATAGCCGTGACTCTGTCTGGTATCTGAGTTTCTGTCTCGCAACTTGCCGACGTGGCCATGAATTCATCAGGAATAACGAATTGAAGGGGTTTGGTCTTTTTGTTTCGTTTGCGACGCTTTGAGGGAATTTCCTGCGAGATGAAAATGGTTGATAAAAAGCTAAAAAATACAAACTATTAATGAAAGCTCGTGAAATTTCCATTTTTACAGCGCAAAGAGGTCGGATCAATCTCTGCGAATTCGGTTTGAATTCCCTTTCATCCCGACCTACACTGCGGGGGCGTGGTTAAGACATTTCAAAGAGGGGAGTCACAGGTATGAATTTCTGCGCTCCTTACATGAGTTGACTTAAGCCGCTTTCTACCCTGTGTATCTGCGGGCTCGTATTCACGTGGGGAGATGGAACGAATAAAAAAAAAATTAATAAAGATTTATGCTGAGAAGATTTCTCGGATTCATGCGTTTTCACCACCTGAATTAAAACGTTTGTTTGTTATCGATAAAAAGAAGGGGGGAGGTTACCGTCACGTTACGATCCCATCCCTCCACTAGCCGCGCCCCCGAAGTGTCCCCTGGCCTCTACGGATTAAACGTCTCATAATTTTGAATACAAGGGTGGGAATCGTGATATACAAGCTTGCCTCTTTCCGAGATTTTTTCTTTTTGGAAGACACTGGACCCTATGACCCCTTAAGAAAGACTAGCTTTTAACCTCTCCTGACAGCATCAGTGTTGAGTCACACATCAAAGGCATATAACTACGTGAATGACCGGCCACTAACGAGGTTCTTAATTATTACAAAAATTCTTTGTCATCACCATAGGGACTGTATTAAGAACAGAGTGGAGAAAATGCATACTGATGTAGGGGTGTAAAGGTTAAAACAAACATTACGACTTCAACACGAACAAAGTGTGTAATTCATGAAGAGTTCTGGTTTTAATCGACAATTGCGCAATGCGGTGCTAGAATTACCCAGGGACACTGGACACCACTTAGTATCCTAGCGACCGATTGCCAGATTCGTCAACACAAGTTGACCGGCTTTATCGATCGCAAATCTTTTTTTTAGCTAAACGCACGGTTGACTAAAAACGTGATGCGCTAAGAGTCATTTTATGCTACCAATCATGAGAATGGTGTCAGTGCTCAAGCCGACTTTTTAGCAATTGGTGACCATTTCTGAACTGACTATGAATGTCATAACACACCTGGACTTTTACATCGGGTAAGAAGGACCAAGCCACACCCCAACGCATCGTGTGTCCCTGGCAAAACTCAGTTGTTATTGTTGTCTTGATCTGAAATCATAAACAAAGTTTGCTTTATACCTGGAAACTAAGTTTGAGAAGATACCTATTTCATAGGTTTGTCATGATTTTTGTCCCAAACAAATCATGACGAACCACAAGTCTGATATTGTGGTGTAGTGAATAACCACTTCCAAGTTCCAAAGTAACCAATTCGCAACCAAATATAACAAAATTGTCAACAGATATGAAATGTCAGTTGAGAAAGTGAAAAAAAGCATAGTTGATAATCAACTTACACCATTTTTGCTAAGACATGCCAGAACAGGAGCAACACTTGACTTCTTTCCAAGCATTGTAGTATACCAGCTAGCAAAAAAAAGAATGTACAACTTACAATTAATCCTTAAATGGCAAATTAAGTGGCAGATAGTTTAAAATCCACTAGGAAGACAATGACCGGTTATTGCAACTGGTCAGCTCAATGCTTAGGTTTGCCACTCTTCTGAAAATTTCTTGTTGTACACCTAACATTGTCATAAAAATTGACACAATAAAGGAGTTGGGAAAAGATGTTTTGTTGTCTTGTCATGAGCATGGGACAGACAAAAAATTTATGAATTCCCTTGAGGAATCAAACCTCAGACCTTTGGATTCTGCATTGTGATGCTCTACCACTGAGCTGCAGAGAATCTACAGAGAGCAAGGCCCATAAGTAAGTTTAAATATGATCTTTCTCTATATCATTACTGAGCTCAAAACTTATCATCTTCTTATTCTATTTACAAAACAATAGAGAATTTATCAACTGAGTGTTGTAAAAACAGAACTAAAGTAATGGCCAAAAGTACAAAGAGAAACTTTGCAAGAAGACAATGAGAACTCAAAGTAAAAACACGCAAACAACACAATGCTTGAGAAAATAAGATCACACTAGTTGCAGTAAGGTCTTACTTTTGCATCTCATTGCTTAAGAATTTTCTATGTTTTGTTTTGTCATCCTATATATTAACTCTTTAACTCCTGTGAGTGACTAGGACAGAATATCTCCATGCTATGTCTATACAATATCATGCAGACAAGTGAAGAGAATAAAGAAAAATATCAATTATGGGATTACTAATTGATCCAATACCAAATTCTCCAAACTAACACAATGAGAATCATTTAGCAGACAGTAAAGAGAATTACTACAGAGATCCTGGGAGTTAAAGGATTAATACTCTTCATTACCTTAACTTAATATTAATTATTTTACAATAAATATATGTATCACTCAGAGAATGGTATTAGTTCTCCAGCCCTTCTTCTCTTTATTTATTCTTTCAGCAAATGTATTCCTCTTATACATTTTTACAATGGCATAAATACGTAAATAAATCAATAAAATGCGACACAAGTAATTTTGATTAATTTTGATGCTTATTGAATCAAAATGGATGTAACCGTTAGAGTATTATCTACATTCAATTTAAAATTCTCCAACCCTTCAACAATAATATTATAGTTTTAATGCCCATTTCATACATTCAAATGTTTGCCACCTATGGTAATCCAATCTAAGCTTAGTCCCCTGAACGACTATATGTTCAGTAGTGTTCATAGCTGCAAGGATCTCTTATATTTGTTTCTTCACTGCAGTGCACATATATGATCTTTGTATATATCTACATTCATTATTCATCACTTGGATGGTTTATTTAGGCCCAACATATTGACCAGCTCCCTGTTGGCTTGTTAGCTCAGTTGGTAGAGCACTGCACCTCTGCAATACCAACATCTAAAGGACATGAAGGCTGCCATTTCAATGTATACCAGTATTTTGTAAAATATGTCAGCAAAATTTTGTAAGATGTGAATAATAAACCTGATAGACTTTCTCCAAATAATTTACCTCTGAATACAAAAAGCAACCACAATCTCATTACAGTGAGCTTGATAGCCTCACAATTAACATAACATGGTAACTATTTACAGTATATAGTAATGACATAACTTAGCGAACACAAAATGTATTACCTTACCTAAAATGTCCCTTCAGAAGCAAACTATCGTTGATGATTCCTCTGACAAATTCTACCTCACCCCCTCCAGTCACAATTTCAGTTTCTGCTCCAGTACATATCCCACTAGGCTGGGGACGTTTTCCACTGCGTGTATTGCCATAAGATGCCTCAAATTCACTGATGAAGAAAGGTGGATTGCACATACAGAAATCAAACTCTTTTATCTCCTCATCTTCTAAAGGTATTTTTAGAAAACTGCCTTGGGTTACTTGTTTCACTGCAATAAGAGGATAACAAATATTAAACACCGTTACCTTGACACAACTCTCAAGAAAATTCTATGCAAAGTTGTACTCATAATAGTGGGATTCTATGGGTCATTGGAGAATATTTGTATTTGCGACATATTTGGAGTCCCAGTGGTAGCCAGTGTCAGGACTGAGGAGGGTACTTCTGCCCCCTATGAAGAGTGAAACTGGAAGTTGTAGGCAGAGCCTAAAGTTTAAGCCTTTAACTCCCATGAGTGACCAAGACAGAATTTCTCCTTACGATATTAATACAATTTCAAGTAGACAGTGATGAGAAAAAAGAAAAATATCAATTAGGGAATTATTGGTTGATCCAATACCAAATTCTCCAAATTAACATCAAAAGAACTGTATGGTAGACAGTAAGGAGAATTACTAATGAGATCTGGGGAGTTAAAGGGTTGAAGGAATTTCAGTCAGGAGAACTAGAGTATTTCCATTTTCCTTCACTTCCACTTATCATCTTCCAAGAAAAACCAAAAAAACTTTCCACATTAAAGCTGATCAGGTAGTAAACCTCTTTTGTAAATAACAACCTACCAATCAATCAATCAATCAATCAAATCCTTTATTTTAAAATGATAATTGTTAAAGCTGTAAAGCTTGTGGGGTCGTTTAAGCATACTCTCTATTTTTTTCATATTCATATAAATTAACCCTTTAACTCCCAAGATCTGATTGTTAAATCTCTCCTCCAGCTGCTACACATTTCCATGTAAATTAGTTATGAGAATTTGGTTTTCAATCAAGATAATATCTTGTACTTGATAAGTTGGGCTAATCTCACCACCTGATTGTTGGATAATGCATGGATACTATTGGGAGATGTTACATGTCAATCACTTCTAGGAGTTAAAGGATTAACCTTTCTGCCAGAGAACAAATTAAAGAATTTCCATGCAAAAGCAAGACCATGAAGGCTTTGTTTGCTTACACATGAAATATCATATCATATATCATATCTATAGATGCAATATTTTGTCCTACCTTCTATGTTCCCTTCAAGGCCATTACATTTCACATTTTCCTTTGCAAAAGAAACTGACAATTCATCCACCTCAGTTGCCAGGAAATGCCAGTTGTTAAGTTTAGCTCCCAGCAAAGCATAAATACAGGAAGCCCCTGAGCCTGATAAACAAAAGTATACCCTACAACTCTGGAAGTGATTTACATGTAACTTCTTCCTATAACATCCATATATTAATCAGTAAACAGGTGATGCAAATACTTCAACTTATCCAGTAGAATGTGTTGTCTTGATCCAACACCAAATTCTTGTAACTTAAGTTTGTAAGGAAATGAGTGGCAGGGGGAGGAGAGAATTGACAACCAGATATTGGCAGTTAAAGGGACAAACATCTTTTTTTGACACTAAAACCTAAAATACAAAAATTATGTGAGCAACAAACAATAAACAGATCCAAAATCCCAACGAATGTCCTCTCATTTTACTGTTGCATAAAAACATAATTGGGAAACATTTCAGTATAACCCCATAATATTCTAAAACAAAGCCATAATCTCAATAGTTATCTCTTGTTTACTATTATAATGTTGTTTCTTTTATCCAAAACTGTATACATAACCTTTTTACCCCTAAGATCTCATTAATAATTTTCTTTACTGTTGGTCATACTTTTCTAGTAATGGTGGTTTGGAGAATTTGGTTTGAGATCAACTAATAAATGCACTAATTGATATTTTTCTTTATTCTCATCACTTGCCTGCTTGCTATTGTATTGATATAGGGAAGGAAGAATTTTGTTTTGGTCACTCATGGGAGTTAAAAAAGGAGAATGAAGTATGGGGTTGTGCGTAAAAGTTCCTGAAGACTATATCAAAGTCGTTTTTTGATAAAGCCATACTAAAGAACACTTCAAAGTCAACATCCAGTGCACTAAACATTTTCCAAAGTAAGCTTTTAGTAAACATTTTGCCTATGCATTCCTAAAATATTCATGCTTTGGATCTCTGTCAGAATCTGAGCAACTGGCACACCAACCCCAACCCTAACCCAACGTGAGCCCTAAGTTGTTATTAGTTGACTGTTGTTGAGTTGAGGGTAGGGTACCAAATGAACGCATTGATTATCAGCTGTTACGAAGATTGCGTAACACCAATTTTGTGTGAAGTCTCGGTAAAATTACTGAACCAATCTTGAAAGTGAAATTTCGTTCATCCCTCTTATATTAGAGCTTATATAAGTACTTAAATTAACACACACTCAGAATATCGAACGCTTCAAGCCTTACCAATGTCAAAACCACGCACAACTGCGCGACGTTGGGCGTCTGGAACACAGGCGAGTAAATCCTCAATCCAGAGGATGTAGTTAAGACGCAAAGGAACGGTAGGTATCAGTCGATCCAAAGGAATGCTGAGTTTTAAACCAAAATCACTCTCTAGCAACGCACAGGTCAAAGCGCGCAGTGATTCTGGATCTTTGAAGTTTATACTGAATTCCCCAGCTTTGTTCTCCTTTACAAATTTACGAAAGTACTCAAATTTATCGGCAAGAACCCTGAAGTCAGGAGGGGAATTTTTGTAAGGGTTTCTTGGGTGCATGTGATCATTAAAGCCCATGCTTAGTCAATACATTTAGGCTATCAGGTCAAAGCATTACAGAATGTTGAACCATTTTCGTTTATCGCCACCTCACCGCTGAGACTTAACATTAGTTCCCAGATTTCTCGGTTGCAGAAATCTAACGGTTAAAACGGTTGATTGAGCATGGGCTCTAATGATCACATGCACAGGGTCCCAGGAACCTCTGGTAATGTGCTAAATCGTCACTGTTGGGACGCCTCAAAAATGTTCCTGAAATTAATTCATAAACGACCACACCATGATCAATTTTCCATAATAGATTTCATCACCACATGAAGAGGCTCACCGTGGGAAGTTCCCTAGAAAAAAGCAAACCTCGTTCGCTGGAATTCTAATTTGAAATGTTTTCTTATTTATCGCATTGTTCAGTACTCTGGGACACACCTTGTCACGTATATGGACTCGATCGTTTAGAGTGTGTAAGATCCATGGAGCTGAGAACCAAACCTGTCTGCGCCAAATGA
The DNA here is from genome assembly GCF_036669915.1 of Pocillopora verrucosa. Taxonomy (NCBI): domain Eukaryota; kingdom Metazoa; phylum Cnidaria; class Anthozoa; order Scleractinia; family Pocilloporidae; genus Pocillopora; species Pocillopora verrucosa. Next base: position 7,086,034 of record NC_089313.1, on the reverse strand, counting down.
GGGAGTGTCCCCCTTCGTGAAAGGGAGAACCACTTGATCAGTTTGTGTTCTGAAATATGAAAGAGAAACAAAAGTTAAAGATCCGAAGAAGAGTTTTGACTCTTTGAAATCAAATGATGTTGATGTGTCGTTTGTATTTGCTCACGGACGAATTCCAGGATTCTCTCCTGACTGATCCCCACACGGGATAATCCAAAATTGGCATACATCCGAAGTTTTTAAACCTATAAAAATAAAGAAGCTGAACTCAGCTGACACTCCTTTAGTCAGATCTGGAGACCAAGATTGAGTGTTTTTTTTAGACCCAACACCTATATTAAGCGTATTAAAAATCGTATTTAGTTTACGGTGTTATGCGATGTGCAGTGCACCAAATCCAGATGTAGCAGATGTTACTTCCCCCCTCCCCACAATAGGGCTCCGTAGTTATGTTCTTGTCATTCCTTCTCATTGGCAGTTAACTGGCAGTCAATTTCCTATAGTCCCTCTGTAAACTCTGTTGGCGACGACTGATCCCCTTCCGTTTCCTCTTATAACCTGAAAATGGCCTAACGCACCATATAGCCTCTATTGCTCAGTGCTAGAGCGTCAGAGAGCGGAATTCGAAAGTCTATAGTTCTACTCCTCCAGTGGACTCAGAATTTATTTCCTTGTCCCACGCTCGAGAAAAGACCAAACAACATAATTCTTAACGAGGTCCTTCTCTTCTTTTTCATCAGGTGATGCCTTCTTCGGGGCTTCATACTTGCCACTCAACGGTGGAAGAGGCTGCCAAAAAGGTGAAAAGTTTAATAATTTGAAAAATCAATGACTTGGATTAGATTTCTGAAAATAGGTGAAATCAGCAAGGCTTCGCAGCTCGCTATAAGTGTCCTCAAGTCAGCCAACAAGAAAACAGATTGTGGACAAACACTAAGCCGAGATACCAAAGCACTAGTAGGTGTATTGACAATGATGCAAAGTCAAATTTTCATATTTTAGGCAACCAGTAACACACTGATACATCTTTAGAAAGCCACAAAGATTAAAAAAGAAGGTTAGGCTTTTTTATCCAACCACTCTTTGCAGTAGTGTTGTTAACGTCGATCTAGACAAACAACTGAGGAATCAACACGTACCTACCCCTCCCTTAACCCACCAACAGGCAACTGATAGCAAACTAAGGTTAATGTCGGGTTAGGGGAGGGGTGGGTGGGCAATTGGTTAGATACGGACATTGGTTCCAATTTCGTTTTCCTTGCACAAATCCCACGTTTTCGGTTCTGACATTCCCTTGTATTTTCACGTCAATCTTTTATTTTTTTCTTTGGGAGTAGATTTCCAGCACTTTAGCGGAAATATTTACTTCCATTACGCCGGAGGACCTTCAGATGTCCTGAACGATTATGGGTGTGGTCAGAATGGCAGGGAGAGATCAAGAAACCAAGGACTGTGATGGCTGCGGAAACACTGCAGTAAAAGTACATAACTATCATGTTTTTTTCGGTGTGATCCCTTAACGCAAAGATTACATTCAGGGTCAAGTGAATAGTTGTTGTGTTTCCTCAGCATGAAGCGATGAAGAATACACTACTCCCCCCCTGAATGAGATGCTGATCCATTGCAAGGTTACCCTCCCCTCCAGCATTTGATCAGGCTCCCCTGACAATTATTCACTTTACTCCGATGATAAATTCCGCTCAGGTTGTCGAAACGTCAGTCACCACTACCGACAAAAGTCCTTCTCAGAACTACACTCACCCGGACGATCAAATTACACTATTACACGTAATTTTTTTTTAGAATGAAACGATGAAATTGACAGATACGACAACTGAATTACTGAGATATGCTCTTGGTGACATTGAAGAGTTTTTTTCTGCAGAGTTAGAGGAATCATCGACGAGTATAACGGCATGTCTCGAGAATGTTCTTCAATCGACTTCGAGATCGAATAGTGAAAGCGGATATTCCAAGGAAAACACCATAACTCTCACTGAGAAGGTATGAAAGGGAAAACTTCAACCGGGTATCCTAAGTAGTTCAAGATTGCAATCATTTTGCGTAGCCGAGCTTTGTGATTGTTCTAGAAAATTCGCACCATCATTTTGATTGATCATTTGCAATCATTTTCCCACACTTCAGGACCTTTAGGCACTTTGCTGGATTTTGATTTGTCTAGAAAACTCGCGCCTTACTTTTTACCAAAAAATCTCCACGTGACTCCTATTGTCCTGCGCCTAAGGCATAACGCTCGCTTTTGCTCCAGCTGAGACAAACGCGAAGTGCACCATGGTCGCAATGGAAAAAGGATAGAAAAGTTAGTGAGCAACAACATTAGTTTTCATCAATTTTTGAGCCGTATTTAAGCGCCACTTGAAGTCTTTGGCTATTCTACTCAATCACCATACATCTGCATTTGTTCCTGATAGCGTAACAGTCACTAATGACTTCATCTTATCCTACTACTTCCCGCTCAAGTCTCACAACAGTTACTCCGATAGGAAAATACGAGGTCAGTTTACTATTCGTAGTACAACAACAAATGAAGAGATATCAGTTTCATATCATAGCGTATCATTGCACAAACTATCCTGCGAAAACCCTAGGCACACAGATGACCATCATGTTACTTATAATCCGTACTAATTCCATGATCGACGAATAGAAACACTGGTGTTTGTGATCGAATAACAAGGTAGAAGAGTATTACTGCATTGGAAACTTCAGTAAAAGAAGAATATTTATCTATCGGCCATAGTTTTTTTGTGAAAAAAAAGCCTTTCTGTAAGAATCTGAGAGATAAATATTTATTAAGAAATACTTCATCTGAACTCTTTTCCGCTGCCTCGTTTGTCATGGCGTCAAAAACTATGCTCTCTACTATCTCATTGTCACATTTTCCCTGTAAAAATTCGCCGATTCCTCGTGTAAGCTAATAACGAGCTTAAGATCCGACGACGGCAGACATCTGGGACGGCAAGCGGAAGTGAAGTTACCGCCAGAATTACTTCCGGCTGCCGTTGTTGTGAGGTTTCCCGCCGTAGCGGCCTCGTCTGTGACGTGAAGGAGGCCATTTTGCCGTCGCGGCTAAAACGTGAGTAAACTTTTGCAAAATAACGCCGTTTGAACTTACTTTGAGCGAAAATTGTTGGCAATTTTGACCGTTTATTGTTATGAGAGGATGTCTGTGAAATAGCCAAGCAAAAATAAACTATTTGTTCGAGGAAATTTTAACTTTATTCGTTTGCCTTTCTCATAAACAGTTCGTTACTAGTATTGGCTCAATGTCAAGAAAGAAAGCAACCCAGTAAGTTTAATAATTTCTTTATTTCAATTAAAAATTCGTAGACTTCTTCGTGCATAAATTGATGGCCATGATATTATTCCATTTGTCTTTTCTCGAGTTCAACAACAAGGATCATCTGAGAACGTTTTTATAATCAACAGTTTCGGTGATGTTTTTTCAGCCGTAAAGAAACGTCCTAGATTAAGCGTGAAAAATTTGCTGTCGGAAATTGGTTAAACATTTATCATAATGATAAGTTTATACCTGTATTATGCTGCTTTGCATACATGTCCATGTTGTGATTCAAATTTTTCCAGTGTCAATTTAAAAAGTTTTAAACCATTTTTCATTCTTTATTCTCTTTTTATTGTTATTATCCTTTTTCTCGCATCTATTACCATAACCTGAGACAAAGGGAAACAAAAACTTAACGTGGTTCGAGCATTTTTAAACCCGCAAACAAAAATTTTAACCACAACACACATAAACAAGACTGCTCTGATTTACTTTGGAGAGTTCTTAACTGACAGACTTAGTCTTAGCAGACTCACCAGGATTTTTAAATATCCATATTATATTTTCTTAAAATGTAGATCTAACATGGAATGAACAGATGATCATGACCACTCTCTCTGTCAAGAAATTCTGGCTCTAGAACCCTTTAAAGCTAAAAAGGGAAGTATCGCAAGAGGGCAGATCTGGGAAAAAATTGCCAGTAATCTCAACTCCTTGAAAATTCCAAGATTTAAAGTTAACAAGCGCTCAGTGAGAGAGCGTTACACACTACTCATTGAAAAATAAAAGAAAAAGTTACAAGAAGAGAAAAAGGCTAGTGGCATTGAGACTGACATGAATGATGTTGAGAAAGCTTTGGAGGAAATACTGGAAAAGGAGGCTGATGCTGAAAATAGTCTGGAAGTTGACAAGAAAAAAGAGGATAGTGCCAAAGCTGTCGAGATGCGGAATAGAGCAATGGAGAGCATGCGTTCAACACAGAAAAGGAAGGATGGTGATGAATTCGAGGATGTAGAGAATGCACAACCTAAGCGAAAAGTCACAAGGAGGAGTGGTGGGGACACAGTGGCGTATCTGCGTGAGAAGAATGATATGGTTCAGAAATGGAAAGCTGAAGAGTTGGAATTGCACATGCAGCGCCTGGACATAGAGAGAAGAAAGCAAGATGAGTCTCAAAAGCAACATCAAGAAATGATGCAAATGATGGCCCAGCAAGTCCAGCAGCAACAGAATCAAATGCAACAGTTTCAGCAGATGTTTGTTGCCATGCAACAACAGCAGTCACAAATCATTTTGAGACTTTTAGAAAAGCATTGAGTAACTGAATACGTTAAATGCTGTTGTTTTGTTCAAATTTTATGGCCTTTTGACTACGTTTTTGTATGATTAGAGAGGATTGATATGGGGGTGGGGGGAGGGTCTGTTGCAGTTTTGGAACATTCTCTGTGCATATTTTGGGAAGCTCCCCATTCTCCTCTGCTCTCACCCTGGTGTTATTATACCTTGTACCCTCTGAAATGGATTCTGAACCCTTCTTACATTAATTATAGTTGTTGTTATACATCAGTTGACCTGACTACAAATACTAAAGAATAAATACCAAAACTTTAAACAGTAGTTTATTGGCAGGTTGCAGACATACACTGTTACATCTTATTGACTAGTTGTGTATTTCACATGAATTTATTATTGAAACTTGAAATGAATAATTTCCATTACCTACTGGCCCATACATGTTGGCTATCATACCACAGGGCAATGCAACAGATTGGTATTTCAATCCGTGGACTCTTTTGTGTCCGTTGTACACAATTCCTTGGTTTTCTTGTGGTCGGCAAATGGGTCTTACTGTACCATCTATGAAGCCAAAGCAATTCGGCAGGGGACTTCCTTTCCTTTGTATGGCATCAGCATATCTCTGAAGTAGAGGGGGGCTCATTAAGGTGTGGTTCCATGCTGTCAGACGGTGATGATGTAAGCTGTACACAGTTTCCATTACATAATTAGTGATCATACAAATTTCTGGTACTGGGCGGCCAAAACGATGGATTAGGTCACTGTACCTACAAGGGTACGCCAATCTTCTTAACAAAAGACAAAGGCCTTCAATTCCATCGCATACAGTCCCTTGTTCACATCGATACGAATCAGGCAGCCCCATTACGTCTGCGAGAATTGGTATGTCCCTTTTTCGGAAACGAAATTCTGCCAAGCACTCACTTTCACCGAGTCCTTCCAGGTCAAAATCTTCGTAATTCTGGTAAGGATAATCGAAATTCTTTGAAATGTTGGCATCATACAACAGTAAAAATTCATCTTCTGAAATGTCACCATCATCGAAACTTGCGATCAACAATTCACAAGCCTTTCTAAAGGTAGCCATCGCTTTTCCTAAACTTCGAAGAGGAAAGCCACTACAGCCGCCGTCGCGCGCGCTATCTTAAGGCTATTTTTCGCGCCATTGGAACGGCGACCTTTCCCCAAGCCCCCTCGACCAAGTCTGCCGTCCTAGGTGTCTGCCGTCGTCGGATCTTAAGCTCGTTAATAGCAATATAAGGCACATATGTGAAAGTCAGTGTGTGTACACCCTTGAACGTTGAACATATATGAAGTCGAAGGAACAGTTTTGGTCTCGGTCCGCATTGTTGTTAACAAAATGAACACATAACGGTTAAAAAGATGAAACGTGTGGACCACGTGCAAAGCTGTCAATTGTTTCTCGAATAATGCGCGTGTTAAATATTCCATAGTGACATCTCATTTACATCTACAGCTACATCTTACATCTACTTTTATTAAGTTGGTAAATTCTGTTTTAGACATCACACCAACTAACTCGTGCGCAAAGTGAAAAGACTATATGGAGGCTTGAAACTATATTAAGAACGATTGTGATCAAGAAACGGGCAAGGAATATTCCACAATAGTGCAAATAATCGTGAAAGAGAATCGCGGAAAAGCGATTGCGTGACGCTCGGTAAGTTGTAAGATGACTTGTTATCTCGTACCAGACGAAAAAACAGTATAAATTCTCAGTCTGCAGTCTGCATTTGTACTTAGTCTGCATTTTGTACCCGGTCTGCAGTCTGCAGTCTGCATTTTTTACTGACCGGATTGGTATTGCTGTTTTTGTTCGAGCGAGCCTCAAGTCCGGACCGAAATATTGGAGCTCGAAAAAAAATTTTACTGAGAGTATCTTGGCCGCTATGATTGATGTGTGGACTGTATGTTGAAGAGCTCCTGAGGAAAAGCACAATGATAAAGCAATGATTACTTTGTACCAACTGAAGACGAATGCAAATACGTGGCTTACCAATATGGCTGCCTCTGATGCTCTTCCGCGTGGTCACAGCTTGTGTTGAAATGAACCCGCTACGGGTCCCCTAGGTGTCAACATTTCGGCTTCTCGATGCAAGTTGCATTTTTAGAAGTTCGGAATTGTGATTTGACGTTATTATCTTTATTAAACCATAAAAACAATTTATTTCTTTCCACGTGAGTTTCTGAGCTTCATCGAAATTAAGTTGACTTTCACTAAGTGGGGAGGGGTAGCATGCGAGACTACTTCCGTTCACGGTCCACAATGCAACTTCCGTCAACATCTGCTTCACCACAATACCTCATCGATTGCTTTCAGCATGAATGACCTAAAAAGCGCGCACACGTTATGTTATGAAATTCAGCTACTTTGTTCTCTTAGCAAAACGTCTATTAAATAAATAATTCAATTCTCAGTTCAAACTTTTGCCAATAATCTTAAAAAGCGTTGACTTGATTTCTTTGTGAGGGCTATTTGATGGAGGATTTCTTGCTACAGTATGAGAATGACTGTTTCTTGAGATGGAAATTTTGAACTCAGACTTCATCTTGGAGAAGAGTATATTTACACGGAGCGATTATCAAAGAAGTCGAAAATGGTAGTTGTGGTAAATAATTTTTTTCAAACTATCATTTCAATTAATAACATGAATTTTATTCCAACTTGTGAATGATATCAAATAACGAGCTGACAGTCCTACGTGGCCTATGTGAGCGTCACTAGAAAACATCATAGAAATAAGGGCCTTCATTTGTAGTTCTCGTAAGAAAACCAGCAGTTCGTTAATTATTAATTCAAAGGATAACGTTGGTAATTAGTCAGCTAGAGAACTTTTCTTTTAACGTGAGTTAACTCCGCCGAAAATATTAGGTTTGTCGCTCTCTTCAAAGACTGTTTTCACAATTTACGGCTTTCCGGTCCACTTACGATAGTAGTTTCTCATGCAAATGAACTTGAGTATGCATGCCTGCTTCGTGTTCCTGTTTACCAAACAGTCAGTCTCTCTTATCACTTATTAATGCTATTGAGTGCTCCAAGTTACGAAATCATCCTTGCAGGTAAGCTGTAGTTTACGCAGTTGTAGAAAAAAAGTCTGAAAAAATTTAGGCCTCGACGGGATTTTAATCCTTTCGATGGGCGCTGTTATCAACTGAGCTACGAAACCACTCATCGGAAGCGGGGCAAGTTTTAACGAGGGTTCTTTTCCGTGAAGGAATCTGATCAATATCACGTGTTCTGTTGGATTGTCCTTACATTAGTTATTCTCATAGTTTATTTTCTCTTTACCAACGTGACGACTTTAGTCTTCTAATAAATATTTAGCTGGATTTTTTTTACTTGCCTTCAGCAATATGCGTTAAATGTCTGCAGCACTGATACCATATCTTCCTAAATAGGCTCACCACGTTTTGCCCCGAAGCACAAAACCAACGTAAACATTTCATTCAGTTAGGTAAACAACGACCCTTTTTTAACTTTTTTATTTCCCAGCGCTGATTTCAAATCGAACTGAGTCCGTTTTTCTTTCCAATAAATTCACAGACTTGTAAAAATCAAAGTGATGTTGTGCTATGCACATTTTTGCGTCTTCATATGAGAATATTAGAAAATGTTAAATAATCAAGCTATGGGGGTGAGCTAGGAGATAAACACAATATTTTAATTTTTTTTCTTATGGAGAAACACTTTCAGTAACATAGGCGGTGCGGACATTAATTGGCTATTTCACTCCTCCATATAATTGAAAAATACTTTGATATTTCATCGTAGAGCTATCAAAATTCTAACCTTGATAAAGCCGAAAATGACTTTTTATCTCATGTAGTCCCAAAATTAACAGACTTTTATTTTTACTTCCAACTGTGATTCAATAAAGTCAATTCTGTTTGCTAATGACCCCCTAGGAACACAAACTATAACCAATCGACTGCCGAGCACTTCCTCTTGATAATAAATTATTCATTGAGGATTTATCCGAAATACTAGCCTATTATCTTACTTCTGAAGGGCTCTGGTTAAGAATCCATAACCTCTGGTGCGTGATGCAAAAGAAGACACAAAATTCCTATACAGTTATACCTAAGAACGGCCGATCTGCTAATCAGTTATATGGATGCTTGAAATTTTACTAATACAAAAAGCAGGTCTGAACAAAACTATAAGAGGATATGCAAGTTTTAACGTCATTCTCAACATTCAAGGTAAGTTGACTGTTTTAAAATGTTCTTGAACGAGGCTAAAGGTTTAGAAATACGCCTTTGATGGCCATCAGAGTTTCAAAACGTCGACCAACACGAAAGCGGTGTTCTTGTCTCAAATGGATGGAGTGGAACAAACACCATATCCGGCCAAGGATAACGTTCTGTTTTTCTTATCTTTTTTTTAAGAGAGAGGCTCTTCTGATTTTTATCGGAACTTGGATAGCGGTGATTAAAGCTGAAGGTACGTTTAAATTTTGATAATTGAAGCAAAACGTTTTGATATTACTTTTAAGGGAAAGGCATTTGTCAGAAACATAAGTTGAGATTTGTTATTTTTGTGCCTTAGTTACCTCGTTATTTACTTTGTTACATATTTCATGTCAGCTTTGTTCTGCAGGTGTCATGAAAACATCTCAAACGTTATCGCTCTTGAGGACGTCCCGGTGATCAAGCTCGGAAGTAAAAAAAAATATCTCACGGATTCAGTTTCGTAAAACCAAACTATGGTACATAATTCAGCCAACCATGAAAATAAAGAGGTTTTCGATTGAGAGTCGTAAAACCAAAACGATAAACTTCAAACTGCCTAAAGCGCGGGAAAACGCTGGCGACAACGTTTTAATTTTGTTTCTGATTGGTTGATAGAGTGGCGCGAGTTTTCTGGACCAATCACAGTGCAAAGTAACGCAGAAACAAAGCAATCCCGGATTGTTTTTGACACTCAATTGAAAATTTTCCCATCGGGAGGAGCCAATTAGAACTCAAATGTAAAAATAAGCGCTATGTCTGAAGCGCGGGAAAATGTGAATTACAAAGGCTCGGCTGGTTTTGGTTCTGCATCTTATTGATTAGGAGAGTGGTATAAGTCTTTTATACCAATAACAAAGCGAAATTGAACAAAACCAATATAATTCTATAAAACTTTCCACCCTCAACTGAAAATTGATTCAAAAGAAGAAACACTTATTTAGTATTAAATAGTTAGGTATAGCCAAAACATTACTTCTTTAAATATCACAGCATGGCAGCCGAGCCATCAAACCAAAAGACGTTACAAATTTTTGTTTTAAATATTTTGGTGAAAACGAGGTTTGGAGGTGGATTTTCAGTAGATAGCGTCATATTGCCTAAGTGCCATTTATGGTCTTGGGTCACTTCAGCTCAAGCTGTACCGATTATAAGTAAAACTATTTAATGAAAAAACTAAACTTTCCTGCATGACAATAGAACAACAACCAAATCATTGGAAGATGCTTGCGTAAGGACTAATTCGACCTATGATTTGAAGAAGCTAGTTTTTACTTCAGACCAAGTCCTCACACTTACATTTTACAATCGAGTGGTGAGCGCATTGCCAAATTTTGCTTCATTTCATCTCTGATAGACCAAAACGACATCCTAAACACTTCATTTTTTTTTTAGCACAAAATACTAGAGTAAATCAGCTAGCTTAGACTCAAGAAGGACATTCTTATCATGCACAAGCGCTGAATTTGATTTGCAACCGTCGAATTGGAAAAAAATCGTCAACCTTGAAAGCTACTCCCCCATCGAAATGTTCCAGATTAACTCAGAAATATTGAACTACTTTTTCAACAGAGCCTTCTATCCCAGCAGAATGCACCACTTACAACACATTCAATGATTCAAGCAGATACTGGGGCACAAGGGGAGACAGCAAATGCGATAATAATCTAGTCAGCGGCCACTGGTACCGCTTCATGGGGGCTGCTGGCGTGATGATGGCTACTTATTGTATTCCAAAACTTAGTTGCGACGCTTACATCTCCAGTTGGATCAATGGCCATCATCCCAATAAAGCTTACGAGAAGGTCTCAGGATCGGCCTGCGGGCACTATCTCTCAGACTGCTGTTATTATTCTTACAACATTGAAATACGTAACTGCAGTGGATATTACGTTTATGCACTACCGCCCACTATTGACTACTGTAATGCACGATACTGCGGCGTCAACGGTACGTGATTTCACTACGCCCCCTTGTTAAGTTACAGTGATAACTTCTAAAGTTTTCGAACACGAAATTAAAATTTTTGCTCGACACGGAATGTTTTTAGTGTGAGGGTGACGATGGGGTCAACCGTTAGAGACCGTAAAAGGCCAAAAAAATTTAACCTTCAGACATAAAAAAGTTGACCGCAAAAAATTTTTCTGCTGAAAAAAATGGAAAAAATTACCATTTAGCCGTAAAATCCTTTCCCCCATTGAGACCCCCTAGTATTTGCATGGACATGAAGGCACGCTTTTGAAAAAACATACTTTGATAGAAAAATGAACGATTATAATAACAATAATAATATGATAGCTAATTGAATAAAAAAAGATTGTGAATTTTAAGCGAGGAAACGAAATTAAGAAAAATGTGAGCAAGGTCATCACTAGGCTCATATGCGTCACGTGTCATAGGAGTAACTAGAATATGAAAGATGGTGAATTTTAAACTCGAAAATGAAATGAGCTCGCAACAAAAAAGAAAAATGATATTTTTTCTTTTCATTTCTAAGCTTTAAATTAATGACTAAAAGACCACTAAACGACAGTCATTTCCTCTTGAACAGATGAGAATGATGCTTGTCCAGCCAGTGCGGGTTCAATGGAATGTTCCTGTCCATCAGGCTATTCGGGTACACCATGCCAAGGTCAGCTGGTTATTAGTCTTATTGTTTGCAATCAAAACTACAAAAAAATATCCAAACGCGATTGGTTATCACCAGCCCGATTTGATCACAGGGCAGTGTATGCGTCATGCTTTTAATTGGATAACGTAATTTAAAACATAGCCAGTAAATTTGTCTAATCAAATTCAATTGCGCGAGCATGCTTCATATTCCTATTGTGCACGCTCATGACGTCAGCAAACATATTCCTCGAGAAAAAATTTTCCATCGGGTTGAAAATGTTATAAAAAAATTGATTCATACGTCAGCGGTGCGTTCATCGAGATATGAAGCACTTGGGAAGTTTAGAGAGCACTCAAGAAGCTAGAGTTGCTCTCGGCTACGCCTCGAGAAACTCTTACGCATCTTTCGTGCTCTCCAAACCTCCCGCGTGCTTCATATCTCGATGAACGTACGCTGACGTATGAACCAATTGTTAAATGACAGTTAAAGGGAAAGTTGAAACGTCATGCCCGTGTAAGTGGACAGAACGCGTTATGTGCGCGCGCTGTTGTCTCGCATTTCGCCTAGTTGATTGTTGTTGCTGTTTTGTTATATATAAAGACGTATAACCGATGTCTAATTTCTTTCTCAAATTTTGTCATAGTTTTGATTAATTGGTAACAGGACTTCGTGTCGTCCAATTCTACCCCGTAATTATACTCGTGATTAACAAATCGGACTCCCGCTTTGTGGTCGTCCGATTTTGTTAATCACTCATATGATTACGGACCGAATTGGACTCCACTCTGTCCGATTACCATTTAACAAATAGAGAAGCCTTGGCTGTGCTCTGTTCTGTTATAAAGCACGCAGGAAGCGGCTAGAGCACGAAAGAAGTGTAGGGAGAAACACGAGACGTAGTCGAGTGTTTCTCCCCACTTCTTGAGTCATTACTTTCAATTTTCAAAACAAACTTTATTTCCAAAGCGAACAACAGTGTCGTCAGCATGCTCTATACTCTCATAAAGCACGCTACAAAAAGCCAATCAGAATCCTTGTTAGAATGGTTCAAATAATCTGATTGGCTGTACAAGACTAAAGCTGTCAAAAGTGTCAAACCATCAAAGTTAAAAAACCATCAAAGTTCACCTTCTGCGATAGTTTACAAACTAAAATAGTTCGGTAGGTCGAATTTAACACTTTTGCCTGAAGTTTATAAGTCTCTAATACAGAATCTTGAAGTGAAATGTTCAGTGAACTTCAGCCGAATTATGGCTCATAAAAACACGCGAGTTTTTTCACATGACAAGGTAGAAAACAAACTGTTCAGGGCAAGTGTTTTTTGAATGAACGACAGCCGAATTCACCGGAACATGAAGATCGCTCGGGATGACAGCTCCGCAAAACTCGGCTGCAGTGACAGATGTGACTTTCCGCTCAACGCATCGGAAAGGATGTGAGAGCAAGCTCTTATTTTTTCACTCGAAGGGCGGCCGATGTAGTTTCTGAGGCTTGCTGTGATGACCGAAGATCGCCATGATGAGCGAGCCGCGATGGACTTCAGCATGATCATATTCGCTCAGACACCGTCATGATTAGAATGAATTTTAACAGTTATGCCAGTTTGGTTATATTTTTCATCATTTCTGTTTTGTTCTGTTTTGTTTTTGAACACTGAACTTTATATACTATATGAGTGTTAGCTGTGTTTGATTTTTATTTCCGTACGTAACCTTGCAATCTACCTGAGCGTGAATCAATCTTTAAAACTCGGAATGTTTATTTTGTTTTTCCTTTGAGGATTTTCGTATCTGCTCACGTTTTAATAACGTAAACTACGGCGCCTAGTATGTTTACAAACCTTTGTTTGATTCTTCTGTTGCTACTTGCCGGCTCGCTTCAGTTCCGAAATTTCACTTTCAATTATCGGAAAAAAGCTAAAAAGAAGTCCCGGAAAAGCTCGAACATAGTACAATTTGGCAGATGGCGTGACAGCTGAAGCTCAGCTCTATGCTCTATACTCTCATAGAGCACGCTCTTTCAACCAATGACAGCGCGCGTTATATCCGAACTTTATTATAAGGTTAATTAGAGCGCATTTCAATTGAATGTCGTAAAACCATCAACCAAAGTAATCACATCAACCAATCAGAGAAAGAAAAACACCACCTGGGTCTCAAGGTGAAAACAAGCAAACTGTCTGAAGCATCAGGCGAACCCGGAAAAC